>NW_027273875.1:3205000-3397500 GCF_046630095.1 Trachinotus anak | reverse complement strand
GCTATAGCATTTACAAACTGTTCTGAATAGTCCTCAAATCCAGCAGTCACCTCTCACCTCTAAAGTGGGATGTCACTTTGTTGCACATGCAGTCAAGCGTGAAAGGGTGGAGGTCAAGGGTGAGGGCAAAGGGAAGAACTGGGATGCACTGTTTGTTGCTTTCCTTGCCTCCTCCCTCTGCCTTTCAACATTTCCTTTTCTCTCTACTCTCTTTCTAGTTCTCTCCTACTTTCACTCCTCTCATTCCATTTCTATCCTCATTTATTGTGCATTTGGCATTTAACAACTAAAACTTGTGTCTTTCTACTGCTTTCACTTTTCTTTTTCTTCTTCATCATCTCCCTTTCATCTTCCCCTCTCTGTGTCTCTCAGCCCTCCCTTTTTTCACCCCGGCATTCAAACCTCTTTAAACAGCTGAGGGGGACCTGAGGGAGCTCTTGTTACAGCTGTTGATCCAATAAAGACCCTTCACAATTGTAGTGGAAACATCAAAGTCCGCAAAAATAATAAAAGCCCCTGAAGGTATTAAATGGAGACACCTTATTTTATTTATGAATAGAATTCATACTTTACAGATATATGGGGCAGAGAGTTTAAACCCACAGGTAGTGATGTAAACCAATTAGACAACTTTATGTAGAACAGTTGAGGCACAGCATGGTTATAATGATCCTCATGCACACACATCTTGATGCTAATCATATGCAAAGAACTTCTTTAATTAATCACATTTAGTAGAGTGATACAGTCCCTTCGCCTGGAGCTATATTCTAGACCCTGGAGTAGTTGGTTTAGACACACATACACACGCACCCTCACTTTCATCACATCCTATTACCAGCTGTGATGTGTCTCGTCATGCATCAACCACGGCAAGGGGAAACATTTGTGCATGCACTGGCATCACACATGCATACGTTTCTGCCTGGATGCTGGAAAGTGTCCGACCCACCACCCAACCGTCCGACTGAGCGGCTTCGAGCGCCTCATCAGATCGCTGAAGCCTTGTCAATAATTGAGCGCTCATGAATCATTCATAAGGCAGTTGCTCACATGAAACACACCACCAGGCGTTACACTGCTTTGAGGGTAGACTCCGCTCTTGCCCTCTTTTTTTTAAAGCTGTTTTTATTTGTTTTTCTGTCTTGTCAATAAGACATCATGCTTGACAGAGCAGGATATAGTGATCAGCACTGGAGTCAGCAACTAACCTGGGTTTGAACCCAGCTGGGGAGGCTGCTGGGCAAGCTGGAGAGCGGGTGGTGTCTTATGTGTGCAAGCACACATACATGCAAAATAAATGTGGGCAAAAGCATTATAAGGCTCATGTTTTCTATACTGTGTGTGCATGTGTTTGTATGTATTAGGGTATGTGTGCAGAGTGTGAGGCAGAGAGAAGGACAGAGTACAGTAGGAGAGGAAGAGAATGTCTGCTCAGAGTAAGCCAGGTCTCACACTTGGATGCATCCAGCTGTGACAGTAATAGGAATGGGCAGAAATCTGAGGCAGACACTGCTAATGGTTCTCTCAAACTGGGAGGGATGGTGACCCCAGTACACTCTCTCTCTCTCTCTCTCTCTCTCTCTCTCTCTCTCTCTCTCTCTCTCTCTCTCTCGCTCTCTCTCTCTCGCTCTCTCTCTCGCGCTCTCTCTCTCTCTCTCTCTCTCTCTCTCTCGCTCTCTCTCTCGCGCTCTCTCTCTCTCGCTCTCTCTCTCGCGCTCTCTCTCTCTCTCTCTCTCTCTCTCTCGCTCTCTCTCGCTCTCTCTCTCGCGCTCTCTCTCTCTCGCTCTCTCTCTCGCGCTCTCTCTCTCTCTCTCTCTCTCTCTCATATATGCACCTGCTCTCATTTCACTCATTTTACTCTCTGCCAGACTTTCACACTCTTTTTTTCTTTCTCTGCCTCTACAGTACCACTCGTCCCTGCTGTCATTCGTCTTTTGGTTTCTCATGTCCTTTATCACTCTGCATCTCTTTTTCCATCTCTGTCCCCTCTTTTCTCCCTTAACCTCCTTGGTGTCTGGCTGTTCTTCATCCTCACTTCCCTTTTGTGTTGTGTGTCATCTCCTGTGTATCATCTCTCTCTTTTGTCTTGTCTTCTTATCTATCAGTGTTTCTTTCACCCAGTTTCCCCAAGACACCTTCTTGTGGTCCTTGCTCTTTGTTTTTCTATTTATCCCTCCTTCTGCCCATTAATCCTCACTCAATCAACCAGTATCTCTCTCAGCCATTTAATTCCCTCTAATTGTTTTCATGAATGGAAACAGAGGGAGAGGGCTCAACAGGAAAGACGGGGAAGACAGGTATATATGGGAACATTAATTTTAACAGCAAAGAATGACATTTTCCTTCTAAAATTAGCAAGAAGCTCTTAATATAAGTAAATAGATATAATGCTGATTAAGCCAGCCAGCCAGCCTCTATCCCAGTGGTATCATGCAAATCTTGATTGTCTTGCTTGGCAAATTTAACAAAAAATACAAATTACATCCTGAATCCCCTTAGTCCTGTGTTTACCACAATCTGTAGTGCAGGAGAGGACAAAAATGCACCAAGCACCATGCACAATTTTTCATTTTTAAGAGTTTCATAAAGTATAAGACAAACTTAGACAATGCTCAAGGCTATATTGATAAATTTACAATGAAGGATGAACTTTGGCTAACATGAGGTTAATATTCCAGTGTGATAGACCTTTTTTTTCACAGCAGACATTTATCACAGAAGAAAAATCACAGATGGAAGTGCTAACATTAATGATGGCTGTAGTCCATTAAGTGTCCCTGGAAGCCTGTCCAGTGAGTGAGCATGTACAATACCAGAGACAATGTGTTTGTACAATACCCTGGAGCTGGCTCCCCCAAATGGACTGCATACATCATTAATACTATTATTTATACCTGTGCTTTTCCTGCCTTGGCATGTCAAAATATCTGCAGTGAAAAAGGTCTTTTGCAACTTGCATGTTGACATGAATGTAGGCAGTCAGAATTCCCATGTAGCCTATCATGAATGTGACATTAACCTACACAACTTAGCAGCAGACTGACCAGATGAAGTAGAGTCTCCCTGATGAGCCTCCGCTTGAGACTGAGAAAGACTGCAGGAAGCAGGGAGGCCTGTAGACAAGAGGTCTGTGCTTTTTATGAAAACATTAATATCTGTGTAATTCCAGTATTTTCATGTCCACACTTAATTCTACTGTACTGCTTTACTGTGTTGTTGCCTGTGTGACAGTTATCTTTTTGGACAGATTGTCCATGTCTAGAAAAACTCCCCTCTTCCTCCATGTCCAGCATTTCAAGTAAAGCACATTAATAACTACAGGTTACATCAGAACCATTAGTGTCAAACTTGCTGTCCGTTCTAAGGTCATAAAAGACATTCACCATATGGCACTAAAAGGAGCAAACAAGCTATGATACTATCATCCTTATTTCTAAATGCTAAAAGTAATATAGCACATAAAGTGGTTGAAAACTAGAGGGAAAAAAGTCATTATATAACTTGGCAGATATGACCAGATGGCAGTCTCCCTCTGTTGAATTTAAATGATGCACCTGAATCAACTTTTTAGAAATGCATAAAAATGGATTTGTTTGTCCCAATCAATGCAGTTTGAGAATCTGCCAAAGCGGAGCAGGGCTGAGGCGAATCAATCTGCCGAGCTGCGTGGAATACTAGAGCAAGCTGTGTGGTCACGCTGACAGATAAATGCCACCACCTCCAGCAGGAATTTAACTCACTCAAACTCAAATAAGACTTGTCGGCAACTGCAGTGTCCCATGTGCCACTGCAGCTCCGTCTTGAACGGCACACTGATGCAAACACTTAGGTACTGTAAGCACATGCATCCACTCACATAAACAGACATAATGAACACATCACAGCATAACTGGGATGTAACCAAATTGCAAAGCAGGGCATATTGTGTGTTTTTGGTGTGTGAAAATTAAATATGCAGCAGACACAGAGGAGGTCAAAAGCTTTTCATTTCTTATGCACATTATTCTTCAATAGTACTTGCAAACAAAGTAATGTTGATTTTTCTTTACCAGTTTAATTAAATAAGGCTGTGCTTGTGCACAAGTGTTTATTTCTTAAGCATATATGAACCAGGGTAACTGCCTGCTTTCATTTCAAGCTTGTGGTCAACAAAGAAAGAGGCTAATTTCATTTTCATATCCTCCTTTTTTATTGTCTTGTTTATGTGGAGACAAGCCTGAAGCAACACAATAAATTATTATCCCTCTCTGTCCATATTAAGCCCACCACACATAAACATTTCATTAATTTCATCTTATAAATGCACTTTTTCTTATCTTAGTCCCTGATGGGTTTTTTTTCTGCAGCTGTTCATTTGTCAGCTGCCTGAGTTTAATTTATCCATTATCTGTTTCCCCCGTCCTCTTTGCTCTGAGGTTGCTGATTGCAAGTTTTTGCACGAATCGTTTTCAGTAACTATAATCATGGGCACATCCTCTCTTAGGACAGAACTTTAAAAGCCTTAACATTGTAAGGACTGTGATCTATATTATCTATATCTATATTAATTGGCACCAGAGGACAGTGCTTTCAAAAAGAATATAAATATTTACAAAAAATGCAGTAGAAAAGCTCATGATCATTCAATTTCAATTCAATTCAATTCAATTTTATTTGTATAGCGCCAAATCATAATATACATTATCTCAAGGCACTTTACAGGGTAAGGTCAAGACCTTACTTTGTTACAGAGAAAAACCCAACAGTTCCCACAACGAGCAAGCGCTTGGCGACAGGGGGGAGGAAAAACTCCCTTTTAACAGGAAGAAACCTCCAACAGAACCGGGCTCAGGGTGGGCGGCCGTCTGCCTCGACCGGTTGGGTTTAGGAGAAGATAGAAAGAGGGGGAGGGGGAGGAGAGGGGAGAGAAGAGAGAGAGAGAGAGAGACCAGGAACAGCTGTGTAGGTAATGGTGTTATCAGTAATAATGACAGGTAACAGTGGTTAATAGTAAGGATGAGTAGTGGTGGATCTGGATCATGCACACAGCCACTGCCTTGAATGCATAACTGTAAGAAGAAGTAGTCATTTTATGTTAGACATTGTAGATAAAGATGCAAACAGAGGTGATATTGGGAAGAGGTGAGTTTTGGGGCTTTTTAAATAGAGGATATGAGTTAAAAGGTCTGCCCTTGCTACCTTTTACTATGTTATTATTTTTTCCATTATGTGTCAATATATAGCTATATTGACTATTTTTTTAATTCATTGTTTAATCAGTCAGCCTGTAGAATATCAAACAGTTGTTTATTTACACATCCAGCAACTGCTTCTTGACTTTGTCTGCTATTTGGTGCTGAGCAAGTTGTGCACAGTACAGAGAGTGAGAGCAGCAGGTTTGAAGAGACTGAGAAAGACAGAGTGTGGGGGAGAAACAGGTTGTATCTTTAACTCTAAACATGTACAGCATCAATTATTCATTCAATGAAAACACAATTCATATAGCAATCGCACCAGGATAGCTGGAAAAACATGATTGAAAACAGTTCAGGGCTATGAAAAACTAACAAAAGAGACTGTCATCCCAAGAAGAAAAACAGCATAATCTAAAATCATTCCCTAACCTTGACAAAGTACTTTTTTTATCCACATTATGAGCTTTACCTGAACCTAACCAAACTTTACCATAGTGCTATTGGATCATAAAACTGTTCTTTTTTTTACCTTAAGGTAGAGAGTGATTTAGTATCTACTGCACTTTTGTTTCAGTACAGGAATTCACTGGCTTTGTTGGTTAACCACATCAGTGTATTTCAGTGGATTTGGGACCTAGAAGTCCTCCACATTAATAACCAAAATTTGTCATTTGCCCATACACCCTAGAACAACAGAGATGCATTTTCTTCTCTGACGTCCCTGTTTGCAGAACAACATCATGTGTCTGTGCCCACAAAAATTACATGAGGTTGAGTAAAAGATAATGGTTTCATCTTTCCACTTCATTAAGGCTCATTAAGGACCTTTGTTGTCATGGTGACAACCTGACCACATGGTTATGGTTTGGGAACAATCATCGTGGTCACGTTTAAAACCAAAAAGTATATACTAGCATAGTTGACTTCTCCACTTACTCAGTCCATCTTTCCTTTACCCCTCATCTCCTCACCCCCTCTCTTCCCTCTCTGAAAAGCACCTAAATTATCAAACGATGTCCTTTCTTTCACATGGGTAGGTCCAGATTACTTACCTGGCTCTCCCTGCAGGCCTATTAAACACCTCTGGTCATGGTCACTGCCTGACTAGCTCTGCATTCATAATGGTCATTAACTCAAGGGCCGGAAATGAATGGTGGAACAATCCAATTCAGAGAGATTTGAAAATACCTTTTACCATGGGGCCACATATGGATAGCAGGCAATTTCACATCTCTTTCGCCAAAAGTGGTCTTATTGAATATGAGAGGACTGGGAGGAGAGAATTAGACTGTGATTCCTTTACATTTCACCCACATAGAGAGAGGCTGTGATATCTTTCAAGTCTGTGCAATCCTCCTCATGTATCACACATCGCCCTGGGCGGATCCATTATTCGGGATAATATGTTTTTAAAAGCTTTCCTTTTCACTTGGCCCGACAACAGGATTCCCCATTCAGCGCAAGTCCTTTAGCTCCCCCGCCAACGAGACAATCACATTATTTCATTTTTCAGACAGACCTGCGGCTGCGTTCTGCCACTCATTTCTCTTCTACTTTCTCTCTGATGAGAAAGAACGGGTATCCTCCTTCAGCCACTTTCTCTACTCTGCTGCCATCAATAAAAACAGGCTTGCATAATGACGTATAATCCTTTCAATCCTTCCCTGATCTTATCTTAAGTATCTATTCAAATGTGAGCCTTTACACAAAGGGTATTTTTAAACACTCTCCTGAACATAAGATCGACAGCAAGGGCAAAAGATTAAACTTTTTCAGCTGTCACAAAAATGTCTAATTGACAAGATTTCTACCAGGCTTTGAATGAATAAAGAAACATGGCCAGAGGATATGAAATGCCTTGAAACCCAAGAGATACCTAACTTACAGGTTGAAACCCTTACAGTTTTTTTTAATCTCAGATTCTAATTGCATGAAATTACGGACTGCAAATTTCTGTCAAGGGTGACATTGAGAAGAATCCTTTAAGGCCCCCTGGTTCGTACAGAAAAGTGCTAAATGGTTACATGTTGTCAATGCCCTCAAGAAACAGAAGCTATCTCTAAATGGAAGAACATCTGCCAGATTAAATTTAGAAACTGGCACAAACAGATAATTTGCACATTACTATTCAATATTCAAAATGTCAGACAACTTAATAAAATCACAATAAACAAAATAAGTCTATGTTGTTGCTTCAGGGAATAGGAGTAGCATTCATCATAGCATTCGTCTTGCTGCATTCATACAGTATCATCTGCTGTTTTGGACCTCAGAAAATTCCCTCTATGTTCCCAGGTTTATCTCAAATTCTGTTTTTAACCAAAAACTGACACATGAAATGCAGCACAGGAGCGTGTAGCTTAAAGGAATCCCCATCCCAAAAAGTAGGTAGCCCATTGCTCAGGGCAGTGACCATCAAGTGAGAGTGTGGGGATGTTGAAGAGGTGGTTAACAGGTCTTCTAGATGAAATGAGGAAAGATGATGTTGTCAAGGCTGCTGCAAAAATTAAAGTTTTCTAATCTGACACTGCTATAGTTGATGTTTGGTTAGGTTTTAAGCACAAGAATGATTTAGGATTAAAACAACTGCATGGTTAATGTTAAATAACAAATGTGGTCATTATTAAAAGAAACCAACTTTGACTGTCGGTGGGTACCAGAGAACAGCCTCTTCAACATTGTGTTGACTCATCCATGCTCTCCAACCTTTTCCCTCTAGACTTTATAACAACGTCACACTATTTCCCCCTGTGCTCCCAATGAACAAGACTCATATTTCCTGTGATCTTTGTCACTTGAACTTGTAATTTTTGGGCTTTTGATGAAACAACTGATGCTGATGTTTTCTTGGAAGGACAGCCTCAATACCTGATTATAATTATTACTTTAAACAAACAAGACCATCCCTGACAAGACTGTCAACAGAGAACTACCCCACTCAGGATCTTTCTTCAACTATCCAATGTTTACCATCTGTAGGCCCGAAAAGGTGGCTCTGAAAAGTTAGTAGCTTGCTGGCTCTCGCTCTGCTGGAGGACATGCAGCTGTAGTCACAGTTACAATGTTGCTTACACTCTCTGATGGAATAGCAATGGGCCCTCCTAAATTTTAAATGTTGTGAAAGAACAGATGTCTTAAATTAGTAATGGCGACTAACACAATGTTTTATTGTAGAATAAACAAAGTCCTTTTATCAGTGTTTGTCGGCTACATCACAGTCTCCAGTCAGTAGTGCACCACAGAAGTTGACAGTGCGTCTCCTAGCAACACTGACTCTCAGTTGTTCCTCAGCTAAAAGGGCCAAGGCTTAGATGCTGTTTGCACAAATTAATCCATCCAAAAATGGATTTTATTCTTGTCTAAAAGACCTGAAAATGCTCCAAGTCCTTCATTTCTTCTGCTATCAGACTACTAAACACCAACAGCTGTCATTTTAATGACATCTTATTTTTATTTTTTTATCTATTTTCATTTTTATTTTATTTATTTTTTTATTTATTTTATTTCTCTTACTGCTGCTCATTGTTCCCTTGTATTGACCCATGTATGTTGAACTGTTGCCACTGATATATAACTACTTTTAATGTGTGTTTAAAAGTTGTGTGCATGGATTTTTTTCTCTTCTTGGGATTAATAAAATTGTCTGAATCTGAATTTGAATCTGAATATATTCCTACACTGTTTTGTTGTGATGACAAATGGAATCGATGGCTGGATTATACTCAGAGGCAACATTTTTTTCCTTTTTCAATGTATGAAATGCCACATTAATGAACTGCACCAAAGTCTCCACGAGGTGGTTGGTGGATGATGGACATAAAAAGCATCAAAATCCTGTCTGTGGGTAGGTTTGGGCAACAAAAGCATTTTGTTCTTTAGGAAAAGACTGTTGTCCTTTCCCTAACTTTACCGAAGTGCTGTGAGTTCCTAACATAATCATAAAACAGTTTAATAATGCTGTAGTCACTACAAGTGGATACTGTACTGCAAAATCTGACATTCTGACAGAAAACAAATGTGTTGTCGGAAAAACATTTTGGTGATACGTGCAACATTTTTGCGACATGAGCTGTTTTGCTGAAAATAGCTGCCTGCTGCAGCTGAAAATCATATAATGACAGCATGAGACTGTCAACCCCATATGTCATCTGTACAAGCAACTTATTTCCACCTGTAGTTGCATTTTGTTGTTTAGTTGACCTCTAGTGGCTATAGTAATTCCACATTCCACAACCTTAACCACGTGTTTATTATTATTAACATGTCAACTAAGGTCTGGTACGTCTGCCACTAGTGGGCTAATATGGGTCATATGGGTCTTTAAAAGAGTAAGGACAAACAACTTGTCATATGGATTGAAGGACTTGTTTGGAAACCTAAACCTAAATTCACTAAATTCATCTGTATGAAAATGCTACACAACCTTAAGACAGAGAATCTTTCAAACACCGCACCGAATAAAGAGGTGACTACAATATGAAGCATCTGCTCTCTGCTGCTGCATTGACCCACACGTCCTTGCGCATGCCTGTCCCTCCGCACCCACCTGTGTCGCCTCTTGAAGACATCATTTCTGTACTGTGCTAGCTCAGATGTGCCGCAGGCCAGTCTGGTCAATGTTCCCTCTGATACGATGCTCATCAGTGTTCTCGTGTGTTTCTGCAGCAAACCACCTCAGCCTGGCAATTCACTGACCTTTCTAGCCTGTCTCTCCCCCCATCAGGCAAAATGGGTTCTCATTAATAGTTCATGGCTGCTTCCTTCACCCTGTTTGTTACATTGATTCATCTCCCTTTTCCTTTTCTTTTCCTGTTCTTCTTGTTTTCAGGTAACCTGCCCTGGTGCTGTGCACTCATTTACACCAGAGCCTTTCTATTAACCTGGGGAGGAGTCTCTCTTCTCTCCATCACCCCCCTCTCCTTCTTTTTCATGCCATCCCTTTCTCTCTTTCTGTCTATCCCTCATTCTATTGCTTTGTCTTTCTTGCTCTTTCTATCTCCCTCTCCCTCATTTCATCCCTTCTTTACATCATTTGTACTCTCCATTTCTTTCTGGTAATATCAGAGTAGTCTGAAAGCAGGTAATAGGCCAGTGGTAAGACAAAAAAAAGGGAGCCTTTAGGGCAAGAGCTTTATTAGGCACAAAGAATGAAGGTAGACAGGCAGAGAGAAAAAGAGAAGACTATTCTGGGTTATTGTTTCAGTCATTCAAGTGTAATGTAAATGGTGTGGGGAGAGAATGGCAAACAGGACAGAAAATCAATCATTTTCACCTTTAAGTACTAAATGAAAACAAGATGTGCTCATCGCTGACAAGAAAATCAAAACCTTATTGTTCAGCCTCACTGATATGAACATTTTAATATCTGCCTCTTTCTCCAAAGACAAACCAGGTAGACTGGTTTGATTTAGAGTGAAATTGACAGGGGCAGCAGAGGAAGAACATTATTGGCCTTCTCTTTTACAAGAGTGATAAAAAGACAATGTGCACAGATCCTGTGATGCTGAAATCTAAGTTTTCTGATAATATTCTCTAATATTTTGACTCAGTAATGGCAGGGATATTATTAGACTGTTTGAATCTCTATGAAAAGATACTGTCTGTCAGAGTACACTGAGTAATACTTACAGTAATGGATGTAAGCAGCAGAACTGTGAAATAAATTGTCTTTTTTGCTCTTGTCATTTTGACATGTTTTCTCAGAGAGAAAATTAAAGACCGGTAATTATAGCTATCTAATCTGTTCTTCTACTTCACCTTGTCATGTGACTTCATCAATAGCAAAAACACTAATTTACATCACACTCCCAATACTAAACCCTGACTATACTCATGCCAAATTTAAGCTTAAGAAGTTCAAACCCTGAATCATTTCTGTTTCTTGCATGCAATTGGCCCTGGTGCAGGTTCTTGTGCATCCCCCAGACACAAGCGCACACTTGTATGCACAACCACTGCAGGCAAAGGCTATGTCACCATGGCAGTGCACACCATGTTACTCCCATCCTACAGCAGTCTTAGTGTCAAATGTATCAACTCTACTCTGAGAGCCTGTCCTGGACTCAAAACCACCACACTAATTATCAAACATACAAAATAGCTTTTGCCAGCCAACACTAACATACCATTAATACCACAAAGGTAGTGTGCACAGTGAGTCCATTAGTGTAGAACGGATAGCCATCAAGAATAGCACAACAACTTATAGGTCTACACAGCACGAATGAATGGATGACGGCATCTGATCACACAATCATTTGCATTTATAGAATTCATCATTCTCATTATTCATTTTCCAACATATGAGAGGTAACAATTGTACTGTTGTGGATTTAAATCCCTGATCCCACACCATAAAAAAAGAAACCTGTACTCACTCATTTAAAGTTCATCTGCTGGGCCTCACACTCAACAGCCTGTCCTGCTCTGCCATTCTCTATTTAGAGTATAGCCAATCCAGCTAACGTTAGCCATCAACATCAGCTGCACGTCAACATTGCTAACGTTCATGAAGCATGCTGAGTAAAAAACATATCTGTTGTCCCCAGTTCAGCCGTAAACTCCTCCTGTTCTCTTCTATCCTTCCTCTTCTGAGTGTTGCTTTTTTGTTTGGACTTCCTAAACATCATGCTGCTAACTGAAGCATCCATTTGCTGAAGAATTGCTTCTAAGGGGTTGAGAAAAAATCGGACAGGGAGTAAGCTCATTGGACAAATTAGGATTTCCCAGATAGCCTTACTTTACTGTTTGGGAGAAAATAACCACATTAAATTAGTGCTGGGAAGAAATAATATTTACTTGTAATAAAACATGCAGTTTTTCAATGAGTGCAATAAAAATATAAAAGACTATGACTCGTAATTGTGATGGGCCCTTGACAGCTATTGGGCCCTGGTACAGTGCAGCTTCTGCACCATCGATAGTTATGCCATTGGCACTGGCCCAGTTCATGTGTTTGGCCCTCTGCACTTTCTTTAACATTAATTTATCTCATAGGATTTTGCTGACCATGCATCCTTTTTCAGCTTCAGTGTGTATTACATTCTTTCTTCCCACCTGGGACATTCATTTGACTAAGGTCTTGTAGTGTTGGCAGAGCAGCTGTACTGGAATTATTCAGTATTGGGTGCCTTGCTCAAGGGCATCCCAATGGCAAATAAGGGTTGGGGAATGACCTACAAGGAAGGCCAGTAGACGGACATAATTTGGATAACCTAGTTATTTGGTGTTAGTCATATGTATGTATTTGGCTTTTGCTGTTGTATATTTCAAGTTTTGAAAGACTTTTTCTCTTTATTAACCTATTATTCTGCAGCGAGGAGTAAATGTGGTAACAGCCTAATGTTTCCTGCCTGGTCATTAAACCTTTTTCACCAGGTTGGCGTCATCTTGAGGCCTTAAGAATGCATCAAAAGTGTATATAGGAATATTTTAATGCCATGTAAGGATTTGTGCGTGGTAATCCATGTTGCAAGTAGTGTTTTGCTTGTTTTGTGCAACAAAACTCTAGTCCAGTGTCAGCAGTAGGTCCTTTTATCTTAGCACTCCAAAAAATGTATTATTATGTTTTATACCTGCTCCTTACTTGGAGAAAAAATTCAGCAGTCAAGGTTTAATACTATGAAATTGCACATTGAGTTGACAAACAACTAACTATATTCATGAATATGTGTATGTTTATTTAGCACATTTATATCTGTTGCTACATTTAAAAGCCTGAAATTGCATGTGGTAAAGTTTTGGTTTTTTACAGCTATCATGGTAGAAAAGGTGGATGTGTGGCTAAATTAAGTATAAAATTACTGTAATAGGTTCAACAATGAAGAATCAGTGCACCAACAGCAACAACCAATTTATCTGCCTGCTTATTGTACCTGTTTTACCAGACCACACTGCTTGCATTGTTGCATACACAGACCATTACAGGGAATCCCACCAAAAGTACAGTTAGTAAGTTAAATAGGGCTTTTTGTCTGCCATTTGTGTTGCACACACAAAAATGTTCCTAGAGTACAATACTTCACTAACTGAAAAACAAACGGAAAAACACTAGAAATGATCTCTCATATGTTGACTCCCTGCCTTTGTGTCCATAGTCTTCAATATAATTAATGCATCTAATGAAAACGGCAACATCTGTTTTCCGGTTAGTTTGCTGTAGTATCTAGTATTCTGGCTCGATGATCTGTTCGGGGGTACTGGCCACAGGATGTTTTGGAGGAGAAAACGCAGAGGCAGAACTGTGACACTATCAACTACTATTAACTTCAGCCCAGTGCTTTATGTAGAATGTACATCCAGCTGTTGATTATCAAACTCCAATGCAGTAAATTACCATTAGCACTACCTACGCACTCTCATAGATTTTCTTATGAATTAGGCTGCCAGTATACTACAATTGACAATTATGGGTTCTCACAGGCAATAATTGGGTGTGTGGGGTTGGGGGGGGGAGGTTGCCTCCATTGGGCTTTCATTTTCACTATGTATGAACTCTTAATGGCCACTCAGAGCAGTTTTATTATTTAATCCCCAAACCATTATCTCCTGCAATTTGTTAACAATAACAATGTCATGTGAACAATTGGAGTTTTCACATGTGGACTGGTGCACATCATATCCACATTTTCCAGATTAAATTATTACTACAGCAAGATGAATCAATTCCAGATTTATTTCCCAACAGCTTATACCTCAGGCCTGGTCATGCATGCCAATGAACACAGCTAGCACTGTATCCATTGTTATTGTTTTTTTCAGTTACAGCTTAAATTTCATTTACACCCCAGTAGCTCACCATATTAGACAGTAAATGCTGAATTTAACTGATACTACATCGTCTTTTACCAATGTTCCATAAGTCCTATATGCCCTTCAGGTAAATGGGATAGGGCAATAATCATATGTACTGACCTGATTTAACATGGATGTACAGTACCTAGTGTACACATGCACTGACTCAGTAAAGAACAAATGGCAGAAAGATCCTGGTTGGTACCTTTCTGTAGCACTTTTTTCAGGTAGAACAGTTAAAGGAAGAAGTACTTGTGTGAAGCTAGACATGTACAGAAACCTGCAATAACCGCATTTTTAATCATTTCCTATATTTAAACCACACAATACACAAAAAGGTAGCTTTTAAAACTATTTCCGACTACATTAAATTACTGACACCAAGTTAATTATTTGGCCTCTATTAATTGCTTTTTCAATCTGAAAGGTTGCTATTTGAATATGATGGATAGACAGGAGAGGATTTTTTAATGAAACTGGTCACTCAATGTGGAAAATCATCCAACTCTCTGGCAAACTTCACTCCCTTATCCACACTTCTCACGTGTCTCTTTTGTGCATATTATTGCTGTAAAAGCTCTGGCAGTTATACAATGCAAGCCTCTCATATAAGATACAGAAAATCCCTTCCAGGACCTCACATTATGGTTTATATAGTGTACACAAAGCACTCTCTGTAGGCTAAGCATATCAAACAGGCTCTTTTCAAACTTTTGCTCTTTTTTATCATGTTTCTGTAGCTCCCATTTCTGCTCTAAGAATAATGTTTTACTTTTGATCCTCTACTACAAATGGGAAATCTCCTTTTGCCCTGTGGTGTCAGGTGTCAGGTCAGCCAACTAATGAGACACTGACAGAGCAGTTAGGGGTTAAAGGGGAGGTATAATGGAATACAAGTATCCTCGGGTTTGAT
This sequence comes from Trachinotus anak, assembly GCF_046630095.1. Taxonomy (NCBI): domain Eukaryota; kingdom Metazoa; phylum Chordata; class Actinopteri; order Carangiformes; family Carangidae; genus Trachinotus; species Trachinotus anak. Next base: position 3,382,617 of record NW_027273875.1, on the reverse strand, counting down.
TTCACAGCAATGTTTAAGTGCTGTTGAAGCATAAAGATGGGACTCTCACATCTTTTCAATGTGATGAAATTTTATCACATGAACATACCATTTTGATCTACCCTTCAGAGTGATGTCACAAATGGAAAACTAATGATAATCACTATTTAGATTTTCTTCTTCAGGAGGTCAGTTCAGGCTTATCAACAGCTAGAAATTGTCTTAAGGTGTGACATACAAGGCAAGAGGCACATATGGGTGGGTGTGATGCCATGAAACCAAATAACAATGTGCTTCATTAACATGAACACAGCTTTTCGCAAAAATAGGAAAATATATATTTTTAATGATAATTCCATTTTGTTACAACTTGGGTTTTTCTTCATCATTCCTACCTGCAGTGATAAAATGATGCTCACCAACAAGACAAACAAGCTGTCAGATTGCAACTGCCAGGCCAGTCAACCTTATTTAGGAGAGAGAAAAAAGAACAATAGTAAAATTATGACCAAAACTGTCTGTTGTGAATTTCCATCACTTTTTGCAGGCCAACTACCAGGTCAAAAAAACTTTTTTATTTAGATTAATGAGCTATTTCTCTGCCGCTTATCAGTCTGTGTATTTTATTCAGTCATGCACTCTTCATATGCATTTGAGATTTTCATACTTGGTCAGGCCATTCAAATATGGCTTCAGTTTAGACCACAGAGAGATTCAGTAAAAAAGTGTAACATGTAATTAGAAAAGTATAACTCACTGGTTTTCCTCTTCCAGAGCTCTTTGGGAAAGGGCGTGAACATTACAGAGACATATTTATGTTGTGATATTCTACACAAAAACTAACCATGATTGCTGTCTGGCATCTCAGCTGGTACCCCTCTCAGGCAGAGGTGAGATGAAGACCACAACATGAGTAGCTACTCAGGGTATGAGATGATATAAGCGCAATACAATCACACAGATTAAAAGCTGCAGCTGCTGAATGAGCTATGATAATGGAAAAAAATGGACCTCACATCAAATGCACCTGCTGTGTATTTTATCCATGGACTTAGTAAGTGTACTTGTCCTTTCATGCACAAAGAGACACACAGAAAACACATGACGATAGACAGAGACATTAACAGGCACACACACTATACTGAGCTGCTAAAGGGCCCACCACCCTCGGCCACCCACCAGGACTGCCTACAACAACCTGAATTCACCCAATCCCTCAATTGCCACCTCCGTTATCACCCAATCAATAAACTCTGGCTCTCGTTCAATTTGACAAGCATCTACATGAGGAGAAAGGCATTCACTTAGCACCAGCAGGTATATGATATTGACCAGTGGGAGATAAGGCTTAGCTTATTCAATCATGCAGGGGAGATTGGGCAGTGAGGTTTAGGACTGGAGCCAATCCTGACTGTCTGCACTGCCACTCAAGCAAAAGGCTGCAATAATGAAGAGCACGGAAGAGCTGAGGAGCAAACAAACAGACAGGTTTATGCTTTCCATTGTAAGAAACGCATGATGGACAGCAAAAACAAATGATTGTGTGTGTGTGTGTGTGTGAGAGAGAGAGAGAGAGAGAGAGTTGGAGAAAAAATGGAGGATTGAGGAATGGCAAGCATGTTTTTTAGATGTGCCTTTGTATCTGTGGAGATTTGAGTCACAGATACATCATTGCTACCTGTTTTTAAAATTAAATCTCTCTACAGTCTTTGTTCATAAACTATGGTAATTTGATTTAGTGCGCTTACCTTTTCTCACAAAATCCTTTCCTCTTATAAAGTTAGTAATAGTTTGAAAGAGAACAAGTATAAACACAATGAGGCTGTAAAGGTGGACTGGTGAGCAGATTGGTTTTCATGTTTGGCTTTCATAGCCGGCCATTTTTAAAAGATGTAAAATCATAGAAAAAAAAAATCACAACTGTGGTATTTACAGATGTATTTTATGTTGTAGAATAAAATGTGAAAATGTCTTGAGCTTGTGTCAACAACAGACCTTATTTCAGGCATCTAACCAAAAACCCATTCAAAAAATCAATTTCCAGACTAGAACAGGAGGTGCAAAATTGCTCTTAACTCCTGCTGCTGCATTAGTGGGGGTATGTTGTTTATTTTTATTATTGTTAAGACACTGAAATATGGTTATTGGCATGCAATTAGAGTAACAAATAATGCTTTAGCACTAAACTACTTGTCAGAGTATTGCACAAAGCATTTCACTGCATGCTGTACAATGTATGATTGTGTATGTGACAGATAAAATTTGAATTTGAAACAGGAAGTGCAATTGATGAGGATGTCATTCGTCAGCCTCAAACAAAAATGTCAACCTCATGGTAGCACAAGTGGCACCAAGTCAGGAGATCACCAAAATCAATTGCTTCGCTTGCTGGGAACCTTGAATGTCTGTGATATTCAAGCAACATCACACAACACTGTCATCCCCACTTACTTAAAGCTTACATCATAAAATCAGGGTTCTCACTCTCAGCATGTGGATTAGGGCGTCATGGTGCTGTATGACGGCTGCCCAGTGTGTATAAACCCACACATGCTGTATTTATGTGAACATGTCCGTCCACAAATCCAGTTACACACAAATTCAAAGAAACACTCACACTTGCTCATTGTGATGACCTTAGGTGCTATTGGCTTTCTAACTGTAATTACATTATTATCTAGTATAATTATTATCTAGTGCGCGCGCGCACACACACACACACACACACACAGCTTTCAGCTTACAGATGTATACATGTAATGCCTCTTTTTCACTGTCTTTTCCTTGCTCTATCACATTAATCCCCCCCTCCTCTCTCTCTCTCTCTCTCTCTCTCTCTCTCTCTCTCTCGCTCTCGCTCTCGCTCTCGCTCTCGCTCTCGCTCTCGCTCTCGCTCTCTCTCTCTCTCTCTCTCTCTCTCTGTCCCTCTCCCTCTCTCTATCTCTTTCTTATCTTGCTGATTTGTGACAACAGAACATGGCCCACAGTTGTCCCAGCAGGGCCCAATCGATACTAAGTTAATGAGTCACTTTAGAGGTGAACAAGGATTTGGTGTATGTGCGTGATGAACATACAGGCTGCTTTAACTACACGGTGTATAGTTGTACATCTTACGATCTGATATATATTAGGAAACTGTGGAAAAGTGGTCCGATGTTGTGGGTTTTATTTACTGCCCTTAAACTGCCAAGGTAGTCAACAGGTCAGCAAGACCAGGAGGGTATAAGATGGCATTATTCTGATGTTGTTATTACTTTTATGCCCTATTTCTCAAAGCATTGTCTTTGCACTACACATAATGGGCCTCCCCCCCGCCCCTATGCCCTGCTCCAATGGGGAGACATGTGGTCAAACTACCCCCATCCCCCATTGACACACTCCTTATTGACATAATGTGCAAATGAGGGATAGAAAAGCGATCATGCAAATGTAACTTTTTTTTTTTTTTTTTTTTACAAGAGCCTGTGTCAACGCCCAACAAGATGCCACCCTGGGTAGCTGCCAGTGTTGCCCATATCTAAATCCGCCATTGCATGCAAGAAACAATCCTAAGAACAGAATCCCTCTTACAATGGCATGAATTCACAAATTTTCTCATTTTTTCATGGATTTCATTTAGGCACAGATTAAATTTAGGAGCGCTCTAGACTCTGCCTTTCCCTACAGAGGGCTTGACTTAATTTCAATTTCAGTGCCTGATTTTGAATAAATTTTGAGTTTAAAAGGGTTGCTGAAATCAACAAAAATTCAAATAATGGCATAGAATGAGAATGAGAATAGTGAAAAGGTATTTGCTGTGAGAAAATTGTACGAAACAGCTGCTTTAGGATCTTTATGCAGGTCATTGTCCTGACAGTGTAACTTCACCTGTAGTGGAACGTATTATGTCATCTCCAACTGTCACATCAGCTTGACTGCCTCCTGTTTTAGTCATGGACCTCTTTGTTTTACCAAGGCATTTCTTTGGCATCTAACATCATATCAAACCCTGTCCTCTTCATTTCCGTCACTGTACAGCTACAATGACATATCAGTGACAGATGTTGGAGTAGTTTCTTATTTCTGGAGTGCACTTCTGACACTGTTAAATTTGCCGTGTTTCCGTCTGCTGATTTCTGACAACAGGAATTTGAGCTTTGCTCTGTAAAGTCCCTCTTACCTTTGGGTGACATTTTGTGAATGAAAGTTGCCCATACATAGAGCAGCCTTATGTAGCAGTTTGGCTTTAAAGTATTTTAATGGTCAAATTTCATGAAAACACACACGTCATGAACAGGTGGCATTCATTAGATTGAAACATTGAAACATTTATGACACAAATTTGTGACCTCGGTGACCAACAAATGATATCAACACATAAACAATCCAAAAGAGGTAAAAATGCCTGCAGCAGTCTGGACAAATGAAGAATCCTCTTGTATGAGTGAAAGAACTTCAAGAATAAAGAATAAGAAAAATAACAGATTTAGTTATCTATGACTTTAAAACTCTGAGTATGAGGAGAAGTCTTCAAGGACAGAATGGATTCCGAATAAAAATCACCAGTACAACTGATAAAAGAGGGAATTTAGTTTTCTGTAATGAAATCTTTTAAATATTCACTTACCTCCCACTACCACTTGGGGCCACTACATAGTGAAGTTGGCTGTTTTGTCACATACAGTATGTTGTGTGTGTGTGTGAGAGAGAGAGAACTTTAGCTCTTTTTTAAAAAACATGATGACATAAAAACATAATAAAAATAAAATAATAATAATAATAATAAACACTTACACAAGCAGGAAATGCTTTTTTTCCATTGTTGCAGCTTTTCGCGATAGTCCACAAGTTTTGAAAGCATATATGTGGAACAGATATGTAGTGGGACTGCAGCCAGCTACTGGACTGCTTTCACTTCTCAGAGTTTGACTCTTGACAAGTGAACTGGAGCAAAGCCAAAGGTTCAGTAAGGGCCATTTGTTTAAATAAGACTGTGACACAGCTGAATGGATACTTAGATAATGATCTGGGCTTCAGCCAAGCTCACTTGCTCTAGAATTAACTGGATGTGTGTAGATAAAACTAGGTGAGGTGTACTGACTTCCACAGGTAATTCATCTCTTCCTGATGTCTTCAGATTGGATTTCGAAACTGAAAGCATGCACTGTTATCAGAGGATGTGTACTGAAGGCAAATGCATCCTCACATCTTTATGTCTCATTAAGGAAAATTTATCAAATTTCAAGTCGGATAAGGGACAAGAAAGGAACATTTTAAATAATGGTTTCATACCAAAAGAAAAGAAGCAGAGGGCTGATATACAACAACGGCCACAGGAGACTTTTCTGAACTCATTGTTGAGTTATCATGTACTCTTAAGTGGCCACCACTGGGATGGCCATTAATCCTCATAGCAGAAATGAACTTTCATTTTTAAATATCAGTTTTTATTAGTCAGCTCATATGTCTTCAGAGAGCTGGAGAGACTCTGTGTCCTCGTATGCATTATGAATGAGAAGGAGCCCAGTTACACTATGTCTCTGAGATAGAGGTCGTAGAGGAGTGGTCTTAAGTGCAGACTCAGGAAAACAAGTGTCTTCAAGACCTTTCAGTCCCTATAAAAAGAAACGCAGAGTTCATGATGAATGTCTTACTTAATGGACCATCTGTATCTTTCTGTCATCAGTGGCAGGTCTTCCTCTTCCCTCGTTCAAGTTATCCCACTTTTGAAGTCACAAAATAAAACAGGAAATGTGTTTTCATTGTTTTGTGATGAACTCCTCTAATTAATAACCACTTTCCCCTCATCTGGTTTGACTCAGTCAAGACAAAGCTAGATTCAGTTACCTTTTACCCAGAGAGATTTTAAGTCCAGATTTTCCCACAAATTGATCATCATTGCTTATTGAGACGCATTATTGCCAGATTCTTTGTCGTTTGATGTGCAGGTTGAGGGGAGGGGGGCGGGGGGCGGGGGGGGGGCACAATGCCTCATAGACTGCCTGAATGACGTAGCTCTTGGCAATGTATTTCTGGCATGTCTTACATTTTGGTCAGCTATCTTGCAGTTTTAGCAGTTCCATGGTCCAATTTCCCACATGGCTGTTGTCAGTCTGTCATGAATTTGTTTTAACATTACCAGAGTAGTAGTTAACATGTTGTGACTAAACTTTTAGTCTTGACTGAAACTGCTGTGATAGAAAACTGAATTTTGCTACAGAAAACTTAATATTGTCAATGTACAAATCCACCCAGGGCTTCCATGCTCACGTTCATGCACCCACGTCAGATGTTCTGGCTGTGCAGACAGTCAAAAGTCCAATAAAATTTGTCGTGTGAGTTAAATGGAGACAATTGAAGTATTCGAAACAATCATTAAAACTAACACTCACAATAAGTAGTCTACTATCAACGAGACAACAATGAGTCTCACCAGACTGTGCAGGCAGCCAGGAACATTCACAGCTAAACGAGCACTGAATGTACTGTCTGTCACTGGTACTGTATGAGCAAATCTGGCAAGTGGTATCTTCTGTATTCTTCTACATGTAGCAGTTCAGCATGAACAGAAATTCTTGATGGCATCAAGAATGTACAGGAGCTGAAGCACCAGCAGCCAGGTCAAGGCGAGCAGGGAAAAACATGTCATCTACCACCAACACAGCTGAAAGCAAGTTACACTTTGTTACAGTACTTGGTTGAGCTTGAACAACTGTTTAAGGTTGTAATGCTTTTATCTTGATTGGTGGCAGTTAACTCACAAGTACCCAGAAGAAGGTGAGAGCTTTTATTAAAGTTAGAGTAAGAGTGAGAAACTATGGCTATTTCCTGAGAGCAGTGGGTACCACTGCAGATCCAGTATATATCAAACTCCACTATTCTACCAAACTATTCTAGAGTAATTTGGACTGACAGCAAAACCTTTAATGCTCTGTTCATTTCTATCAAACTGTGTTATCTATTACTTAGAACATAGTCACCTAAAAGAAGGTGTCTAAATGAGATGCCATAAAGGGGTTTCCAAAAATCTATTCCAAATTACTTAAATTACGATGAACAGCTTGTACTGGTCTCAGTTAATTACTGTTATCAATAACCCATGTCTCGTGTTATTTTGCCTCATTTCCTGTCACTCTGCACTGTGAGGAAGTCAGCAATCTGTCAGTCACAGCATGGACTTACAGAGGGACTTAATTACATTGCTAAATTGTCAGAGTAGCATAATTAGATTAGAAAAGAAACATTGATTTTGAGGTATCAAATATGAGACTTTTCTGATGTCGACTGCAAACCAGTGGAATTTTGGCTTCTTGTTGGGACTTTGATCTTGCTAATATGTTTGTTCTGCACAAGATGGGACTTAAGTACTTTAATTATCTGTCATCTTTTGCAAATTATGGTGTTGTTTTTGGGATTAAGTGAGACAGATGGAATACATATTCTGAAAGATTTCTAATCTTTAATTCAAGTTCCACCTACAAATTCTTATGTGTGTGTTTTGTTTTACTTTTTTGTCTTCCTGTACATATTCTCATACACATGCAAATGAGAACAGCCTGTGTCTAAATTATCTTGCCTTTCCCTAAATCAGGGGAATGAAGTGATATTGTAATCTTAATCTCTTTGATATTTCACACCCACACAGAGTCCTGTTCATACCTCATTCCATCCGGCTCAGCATAGTCTCCAGGACTATCTGATAGATAATAGGAAGAACAGAAGGAGGGGATTTAACCTCCAGAGATGTAGTCCAGGAATTCTTGTTTGCATTAATGTGCATCGCCCCCCCTGTCAGGAATTTGACTTGATATTGTATGAGGACAAAGGCTTTACAGGGAGACATATGGGCGGGTCACTCCTGAGCGCTTCATCACCATGTGCTCAGAGATGATATCATATGTACCCTTGTTGGCCTGTAGAATTAAACCCACCAAAATGTTTAGTTTTGCAACCGCCAACCAAGTTGCAGTTTACATCCATGTCTGTCCAGATTCAGAAAATATGTAGTGAAGACTTTGAAGAAATTTAATAAAAGGTATGAAGTGTATTTAATTTTTAGATTTGAATTTACTTGAAATGAAATTACATTGAATGAGATTAATTTAATTTAATTTAAAATTATGAAAATAATTTATTCAATTACATTAAGTAAGTTGCATTAATTTAATTTTATTGAAACCAATATTCTAAAATTAATTAATTAAGATAAATAAAATTAGATAAAGGGTTACATTAAATGAATGACATTGCAATTAAATTAACTTAACTTTTGCAATTAAACTAATTTAACTAAAATAAAATTATTATAAATTTTGAATCAGATTAAATTCACTGAAATAAATTGAATTGAAATGAATAAACTGTAATCAACTTAATGAATTAAATGTACTGAATTATATTAAATTGTTTAATTAATTAAATGAAATACAACTAATTTAATAGTCTCCATAAAATTAAAACACATTCACTTAAGTTAAATCCAGTTAAATTAATTTCATTAAATAAATACACTGAATTAGATTAATTAAATTACATTAAATCAGGTTGACTGTAGGTCATTAATCTACGACCAGTCTACGACACTAGGAATCAGCATGCCTAGGTACCTGCCCTTGCACACCACCCATATTACATACTTTTATTAGGCTAAGTATCTTGGGGTCAATTCGTTTAGGTGGTGCACATGCTAAATATTAAAATATGTAATTAAAACATCTCCTTTTATATAATCACTCATAGTTCTGGTGGTAACATTGCAGCAAAATCTGTTTTCAGTAATAAAACAGAACATGGCCCCTGTGTGAATATGTTGGATGCACATGACTGCACAGCACACCCAAACATTAGGCACAAAGACACAAAAAAGGCACACATGCACACATAAGCGCTGTCTGCCGCACAGTGTATGTACTATAAGGCGTGACTCTACAGTATCTACATGATTCATGAAGGGTTTTATTCCACTTCGACTAAGATTAAGGTGTGACCCACTTTTTTGCCATGTCTGCCTGCTGTTCAGTTCTCTGCAAAACAATATCCACATTTACCATAAAATAAAGTGTCACCAACAGTTAGCAGGGCTGTACAAAAGAGTGCCCTGTGAAGTGGACACATTTGACCGCATTTTCTAAAAAATAACTAATTTGTAAAGGATAAATAAAGACAAGATAAATATTTTCTTTCTTTCTTTCTTTCTTTCTTTCTTTCTTTCTTTCTTTTTCTTTCTTTCTTTCTTTCTTTCTTTCTTTCTTTCTTTCTTTCTTTCTTTCTTCCTTCCTTCCTTCCTTCCTTTCTTTCTTTCTTTCTTTCAAGAAAGACAAATAGTAGGACTCTGGCTGCTGAAGGAAACTTCAAATAAAAAGGTCAAGGTATAGATGAAAAATTCAAAATATCAAATATTAAGAAGGTGTGGGGCTGTTTGTGAGGGTTACTCATCGACCATGAAATTGTGAGAGGAGGGCAGCTCATGTCCAGAGCTTGAAGGAAAATAAAATCAGTTTTTTGCAGGTAGAAAGTGAAAACTTCTTTGCTGCAGGCTTGTGTTAAATAAAGTTTGCTGAGATCAAATAGTTTATCCAGGTTATCATTTTGACCCTTGACCCATTCAAAGAAAACTTTAGATTTAATCTAGTCACTCTAAAATTGATTATAAACAGTTCTGGGGTTGGTATCTCTGCTACAATTATTTGGGCTGGACTGACACCTTCTATTGCAAATCAGTACAAGAGTACAAGATTTTTACCACATTAAGCTCATATGCATAAAAAATATGGGCCTGAATTATTACATCACACTTTACCAGAAACCAAAGACGGTTGTACAGTTAAGAACTGGTATTCCCTTTCCAGATAACACATTTCTATGAACATGTGTCTGCAATGTTATGTGGACAGAGTAGTTCAACTAACTTATCAGTGGTCTATTTAAGATCATTAAAAATGTCCATTAAAGTCTTGTTTCATCAAACCAATTTCATCCAACTGTGCCTAACCCAGAAAACCAGGAGATCTTAAATTGGATGAACATCCACCTTCTGTCATGTAGACTGGAATCAATAATAAGAAACAACCCCATGGATGCAAGAAGCTGATTACGACCCAAACTATTGTTAAGCCACCTCATTTCAGCCCCAAAACAACATGTTTTCGTTCAAGTGACAAAACCTTCTCGTGGCAGTAAATATGGTAAAGGAGAACTCAATTATAGAGCTACAAAGTCTGCATATGGAGGAGGTTGGGGATGATGGATTATTATTGTGACCATAACAAAGAACTTGTTTTAACCTAAAGTGTGATCTGTCCCTAAACCTTACCAAACCTTTACCATAGCACATTGCATAGCATGTGATCATTATCATCATTAAGAGACTTCATTATTTATTTCTAACAGGGATTCATTATAGTTTCTCTGACAGTGCAATGCTAGCTTTGGAATTCATGTTCTGAAATCAAATTGGTGGTCCTACCTGCTGCTAGCGAGGGCATACTGTTCGGTCACTGAATGTCGTGTACCTCATGAAGAGCAGAGTGCCATTTTTAGACAAAAGACTGATACAGTATGTGCTATATTATTACAGGCCAACCAGCAGACCCCGACAAGTGTTCCACTGTGTGCTTGCCATGCAGCTCCTACACCAAGAAAGACAAAGTGTTCCCTGTGCATTATCTCTTTCTTTTTTTTTCCAATAGCAGAGGGATTTCTGAGAGCAAACATTTTTGCTGTGTGTCATAAGAAAAGGAAATGAAAGACAATGTGTGCGGTTAGCAGAGGGAACAAAAGAAAACAGCATCACAGACACATCTGCATTATAAATGATAGATTATGTGCAGATTGTTGACGTGTTGGCACAAAATAGACGGGTTAGATATTGCTGCATTACACTTGGAAATGCACATTTATATTTGTTGTGGTTAACATTTAATAACTATATTTCCTTGTATTTTTTATATATTTTCCTTGTGCCCATTTACTGAAGTGTATTTATTAGAAACCCCAGTTATGTTACGCACAAAAGCATGTTTAGGCTGTATGGTGTTAACCCTATATCAGAACCTCAGTTTGTCACTTTAGTGATACAGAAATATCTCTAATTTGGGTTTTCCGTGGAGGGTCTTATTTTCATTTAGAAGAAGGAAGAAAGATTTGTATTTTGTTATATTTCCATTCCGTTTCTCATGGACACAGGCAGAACATGCATAAATAAATCATACCTTATTGTCTTTACTCTGTTTTTGTCCTACACACCATGCATAATAAATAATAATCATTTATACATAACTAATTTATAAGTAACCACATTTTCTTTTCAACGGCAATCATGCTTAAGCTGCCAACATTTCAATTCAGAAATAAAATCTGACACACATTCAACAATTTGAACTATATTACTCAGGATTATCAGTGTGCCGTACAAACTAACATTAATGAGCTTACATGTCAGCAATTAATTAAGTGGCACAATGTTTTGAGCCTGAATTCATCAAGTTGTCCTGCAGTGAAACAGGTTTGAAGGTCAGAAAGCCTTGAGAGATCAATACAGGAACAGTTTTGAAGTGCATTTATATTTCAATAGATCACTTAGCTTTTTCTCAGCTTTCCACTGCATCTTACTCAGTGCGTTTACATGCACAAGTAACTAGGTTACTTGGAGCAGCCAGGTTACTTTTGGGTAATCAGTGAACGTATTTACATACACTGTAGTAGCTTGGATACTGTATATGCATGTATACTGTCAATACGTGTGTTTGTTTAGTTTGAAAGAACTTAAACATGGAACTGTAAATATAATTTATACAAAATTGATAATCAACCTAAAAAATCAATTTCTATTCACAAAGGACTATTCTGGTTCTCTGTAGCAGAGATGCTCTGTTCAATACATGAAAACTGAATTGACCCCAGTTCTGCATAACAGACTGAAGAGAGACTATTGAGAGCCTGGCACGACTAAATCTTTACTTGGCATCACTGAGGGAGAGACACATGCACAACTTGACTCCTTTTCCCTCTTATTCTTGTCTGTTTTCCTTGTAGTCTTTTCTACTCCCATTCTATTATTCCCTTGTTTTTTTTCCTGGATTATTCCTTTCCTAATTCTCTCATGATCTTCATCTTTTTACCTGCCATCAGGCCTCATGCTGGTCTTTTCTGAGGAGGTAAAGTGATGGGTCCCATCTGGGATGATTTAGCGAAAATCTGCTAGCTCACTGTCCTCCTCCTCTATCCCACTGTCACCATTGCTGGCCATTTTATCTCATAACAGTGCCATCAGACACCCACTGTTACACTCTTTTGACGAGAACTTCCCCCCACATCTCAGTCTCCTTATCTGTTTTTAGAGTTTTCCTTACTCTTTCACTGTGTTTTCCCGCTGCCTGATCTATTTTCTCCACTCTTGTTGTTTCCCCCCTTGTGTTCCTCCTCCAGTAATATTCCAATACAATCCCAGTGTTGCGGCTTGTCATCTCACTAGCTTATTGCAGTTATTTTTTTCTTTCAACTGTAATTGCCTGCATCGCTCACACACACATGAATGTACACACTCTCATGCTGATTAGTCTCATGACCTTGATGGTACAGGAACAATTACTGAGTCAGCTTCATGCTAATTATCTGTTTACAACATTCCCTGGTGTGAATGTAACTCTTACAGCTTCACCACCATATCCACTATTGGGGGGATGGGGACTGCTGCACTCATGTACACTATTGTGTGCAAATGAATACAGTGAAATGCAGTAGATGCACAGATCCCCCAGAGTAAATGACAGCAATAGGTTGTTGTGTCAAAACAAATATCAACGATATCAAAGCCTTCTCATATGAGCATTTTCTGATTTAGCTGCCTTCAACTACTTGGTTTAGGTAAGGGATTGATTATGGTTATCATGGTTAAAAAATAAATAAATAAAAAAAATAATAGCGCTGACAGCTGGTAGGAGACAGGTCAAACATTTTGCTGAGCGAGTCATCCACCCTGCCCTTCTGCTCAGAAGCACTGCAATACTATTCAAAAAGATCACACTACTTCTGACTTTGCTCCTGACGGACAGTGGTCATTGGAATAGCCACAAGGTCTTGTCAGGTTAAGCATAAATATAGGTTCTTCACCAGACAATCCTGACTATTAGAAATTATCATCATAGAAAATTGTTTTCCCAGATATGTTGTGGTGACAAATGTAGTTGCTGGCTGGATTATGTTCTAGGGCAACTTTTTTTTTTTTTTGAATGAACGAAACACTACATTTATGAGGGAGGTGGTTGATGTGGATAGTAGATTTGCAAAGCCAACTCCAGCGTAAGAGGCCCAGCTGTGATAACAATGCTAGCAGGAGTGTATGCTCGCTTAAAGCAGTATGCACCAAAATCTCAGCTGTACACACACCCCACCTGTGCCCATTTTTGGATTAGCCAGGAGTTAGGCGGAGTCAGGGGCTGCCAAAATGGTGATGGCAGAGCAGCGTACTCTAAGCTTCACAACTGCTCTTCAGAAACCTATGGGGGACGTCACTGCTGCAGTTAAAAAATGCAGGTTTTCATTCATTCAAAAATGGATTGGCTCTGAATATAATCCAGCCAGAGATTACATTGCAGAGGAAACAAAATGTAATTGCTAATAGACATGGTACATAAACACACTTTCTAGGAGACAGGGAGCTACACAAAAAATTAAGATTAAAAAGAGCAGGGTGTTGGTGGAGTACATGATATCAGCATTCAGGTAATTTTGCCAGAAATTAGCATAAAATTTGTGTTATAATTTATGGAAACATAATTTCAAACCTGTCTGTTTAATAAACAAGGTTCCCAGCCAGTGATCGGCTGGCTATCACCGGATTTCTGCATTTTAAGTCTGCAAAATTTGAAACACTTCACTCTCACTTTGCAATGTGCGAAGTTACTTGGAGTTGTTTGTCTGGCTTGTAAGGGCCAATACTTGATGGCTTGCTTTATTTCACACATAAAAAAACCTCCTGCCTACTCCGCAGCCCAGCATGTTGTGCATGCTTCGCGTGTGAAATTCAACGCAAACACACATCCTTTCGCTTCAAAACAACAAGGAACAGGCGGGGGCATTAATCAGACACCTGCTGCAGATAAATGCTCCTCCCGTTCCAGCCTCTTTTCTCTGGAAATGTGATTAGAAAGCAGAGCCCGAGGTGAGGATAGAGAAACAGGTCTGTTTACATGTTGACGTTCCAGTGGTCACAGCATGCATTTCTATACAGATACACCACACCAGATATAGCATATCCAATCTATAAAAAGGATTAGATTGGTCTCTCTGTGTATGCACAGCAGGAACCATAACAATGCTATTAGAGCGAGGAAGGATGAAAAACCAGCATGGCATTGCGTGTTCGGTGAGATGATTTGTGTGTCTGGGTGTTTGATGGGGAGGGGGTCTATGACAAGGCACAAGCTGTGATTTTATCCCTCAGTTGTTTAAAGCTTATGGGATCTGAAAGAGGAGTTTGAATGTAATTATTAAAGTAATTAATTTTTTTTAAAGAGGTTGAGGCGATAATTAATAGATATATTTAAGTATTGTAATAAATGTATTTTAATTGGATTTCTGCACAGTTCAACAGCTTTAAAGGGGTAAAAAGTCCCTTAAATTTAACCAAATAATGTGAAAGCCACCACTTGGTTAAAGGACCTTCATTTTCAAATCAAGGTAAAAGGTTCATTTTAGGTTTTACCCTTTAACGCCCCCTTAAACCGTGGTTTAACGTTTAATGTATTCTAACCCATGAACATCATGGGTTAGAATACTTTAATTAATCCCAAGTGTGCAGCACCCCTGAATCTGGAAATTTAAGATCCTTAAATTCAGGTGTATCTGCGATGATTTTTTAAAACTTTTTTCCTTATTAAAAACCCTAACCCTCTAACCCTAAAAACCTCAATATCTCCTAAATATTTTTTCAAGGGATTCAGTTTTTGCTTTTTTCAAATGAATGGATATATTAAGGAATATATGGCTACCCAAACACCTTAATTTGTTTTAATTGGGATAATTTAAAGGATTGCTGTTTGATAGTGGAGTGTAGTTCTGTCAATATGTGTGAACGTACTCACAAAGGTTTGTGGGCTGTTTGACCATCATGGTCTGCAGGGAAGGAGGCTCCCCTTCCAGGAAGATTCCTGCTGTTCGTATTATCTCCATGGCCAGTTACACTACAGCAAAGCTGGAAAGGCACTATGCTGCAATTTGCAATATTATATCCGTTGGGGTTTTTAGGTATATTCGTAAACAGTTATAGTGAGAAGTACTGTATGGGTTTTGTGTCATGTGAGGCCTCAAACACACATGTGCTCTATGGCTGGTGGAGAGCCTGTTGGAATCACCAGGATATTTCCCAGTGGCCTGGGTCATTTTGGACTACCTCACCTGTGTGTGATGGATACCTTGCCGAGCTGCTACGGCTCACATGCATGTGTGTGTGTGCACTGCCAGCGTTGCTGCTACTGCGCTGCTGCTACTGCCAGCCCTATTTTTGAACAATTAGTTTTTCTTCTGAGAGAAAGAGAGAGAGAGAGAGAGAGAAAATGAGAGAGAGAATGAACTGGGAAACTCCTGCCTTTCACCTTATGTTCTGTTAACTTATTGACATAATATAATTATAACCTACATTGGGTTTTTGTTGTGACTATATCGTTCATATGTAGCCTCTACTTTCTCCTCTAATAACATGCAATTTTTAAAATGGTTAAAAAAATTATATTCATATTTGAACATATTTTTCTTATATACTTGACTCCTAGTCACAATTTCTTGTTTATTTTGTAATCTGGATAACTTTCCTCCCAGATGAACATAGTGACCAAATTTCTAACTAGACTTGTACCTGCCACATGAAGAATTTTGGGGTTAGCCTACAGAATTAGCAGTCTGAAGGTTTCCGTGAGGGTGGCCTAAGATGGAGTCAAAGTCCCAGGCTGAGCTATTGTTTCAGTCTGCCTCTGGCTCTATGTATCAAACAGTTGCAACAGACTGGATTCACAGTTTGCTTGTCATTTGTGCATGGCTCTGTAGTGCGCATCTCACTGCTCGTTGCATATGCATTTAAGGGAGGATTGTGCAAATAGTAGGAGACATGTTAACAGAGGATTATTATGCATTCTTGCATATATTTCCTATGTCTTTGATTTGTCTAATACATCATCTCCTTTCTGTTTACCACGCTGATTGCTTTCTACTGTCTTACCAATTAGATATGTGCTAATGACAATAATGTCATTCTTTCATGAGGAATATCTTTAGTATTTTTTCTCTGGTGGAGTTGAACTGCAGCCAGAATAAATATTTTGTAATCAAGATCACTAACTCATGATTTCATCTCTGAGCGTAGTGATCATATAGAGACCCCACCTCTGAAGTGCGACTGTCAGCTCTCCTTCACTGGCAGAGTGCCTCTTGGAGGTTCAGTGCCAGGGCAGTCCAGGTTGTCCAGTGCTGACTGCACAATCAGCCGATGTCCAAGTAAATCAGAGCTGAACATTGTCGCAAACTCAATGGCAAGCGCAGCACAAATTTGAGTAACACTGCTTTATTAGTACATTAGTATTCTCTTAGTATTCTCTGCTTTATAAAATGATGCTGGATCTGGCCTGAGCTATTACAAAGTCAAACACACAGATTCAGCACTTTGAAACAATCAAGTTTGTGTGATATCTTACACATGGGCGCATAGCTTTATTAATTAGTATTTTATATAAATAATTAATCAATTACTGAATGTGAAAAGGGTTGGTTGTAGTGACAAACAAACAAAATCAGAGCCCTACTCTGCAGCCATATTGAGCTTCTTAGCCTCTTTTAGGTCACTTTAGTGTTTTTTATGGCACATTGACTGTTGACTGTGTCAGTTTCACAACTTTCTTCATTCTGTGAAAGTACAACTGGTATGACTCAGTAGTTTATTATTTATTCATTCACTTCACTTCCAGCAGCAGCAGGCAGCTGCTTTCAGCCAAAAAACAAACAAACAAACACAAAAACAAAAATGATAAACCCAGTGTGCTCTCTTTGCCCAGCGCCCAACTTCAGGTTAACTTAGAAATTACTTAATGCATTTAGCACCTAAGGAGCAAAATACTTCCCTCAGGAATTGGTGAAGACCAAAACAGAGCAAAAGGAGAGTGAATACTAGACTTTGATGTTTGCCAGAGAGAACTAAAAATAAATGCTAATGTTGCTTCATGTCTGTTATGAATATATAAGTAGAAAATTGCTCGCTGACATTTTAAGTGCTCTCTGTCTGTCAGCCCGTTTTGAAGTTCTCCTGCCCGCCATTGTCCAACAATTCATTAATGCAGTTTAGTGCTGATAAAGTATGTATACTGTTTTTCTCTCTGTCCCCGCTGGTAGCACATTTCTCTATGTTTCTCAGTCACCATTTGTTGTGATGATTCATATTATTTTTCTATATTTGTTTTCTTCTTTTTAGTGCATGTGTTTGTGTGTAATGAAGAGGGCATTTGGATCGGTTTCCTGAGTCGTGTGACAAACACTCTTAGTCTAAATGTAATGTTTTAATGTGAGCATTTACTGCTTTAACCCAACAAACCCTCCTTGTGTCACAAAAGGTTGTACTTCATGGTGATATTTAAGGCTTTTTTTACCACAAAATAAGGGGATTTTGTTGCTTTACAATCTGCGCTGAACTTCATAAATAAACCTCTGAACTTGAACTATTCAAAAGATCCATCTTTATCCACTAGATGGTGATTATAAAAGAACTGCCCTCCAGACAGCAGCTCATTAGCCCACACTCCTTACAATCCTTTTTACCCCTCTCCCTCTCCTCCATTTAGTCACTGAATGTTGTTCTTCCTGGCTAATTACCTGTCCACCTTTCCTTGGTCCATACCACTCTTATCCTCTTCCATTCTCTCTCCTCTGTCTTGCCCTTTTTTCTTGCCCTTCCCCCCCTCTTTTTCCAGTCGTTTGTTATCCTCTTGTACACTCTGTGCATCCCCTTCTTCTTTTTGTCACCTTCCTTTCCCAAGCCTCTGCTTTCCCCTCTTCCTTGTTTCAGTTTCCACATTGTCATATGATCAACCACAGCACCATCTAGCTACCAAAACACTTGAGACAGTATCACATATAAATCTGTTGGAAATGGAAATTGAGTTGCCTCAGCTCCACACTAATTTTTCTGATATCCGTTTGCATGTCTGTCCTGGCACAGGTCACAGTCCTGTCTTTTTTTTTCTTGAAGCTCATAACCGGTGCTGGGTAGCCACAGCTGGTTACAAGTTAGGCTTGTTGTGTCTTGGGCACCTATACAGATTATTTGTAGTCACTAGGTGGAAGAATGCTGATTACATTGCTACATTACACAAAACTAGGTTTAGAGCAGAGACTTTACATTTAGAAATAATTTACCCAAATTGTTCAACATCTGTAATTTAACATCTGGCAACAGTTTGAATGCTGTTAAATACCAGAATCCTGTTTGCAGGTATTGAACAAATAGCATCTGTTGTAAATCTGCATTGAACAAACATTGGACATTTACCAAATAACAGACTCTGAGATCTCTGGATTAGGCCTACTGTGAATTTCAAAAAGGTAATCACTGAAGAAAGAAAAAAAAAAGATGTATGAATATCAAATTTGGGGCTGCAAATGGCAATGAGATTTACAAGTTGTTTGAATTGTGAAGATTTTTAATATCCTGACAATGTGTAATGTGCTGTCAGTAAGCAGCACTCTTCTCCCTGACTGCCTCTTCTTGATGTGTGATGATGGTAGAAGTGTTGAAGGTGAAAATAAAAGGAAACATTAAGTTGCACTTAAATCTGAATTATGTTTAACCTGCTAAAACAGCCAAATATAACTCTGACAACTTTGGCAGTAGAAGCAGTGTTTTCTGTGGAGTGCAGGATCTAATTTAAACCTACGAGGCAGGAATTTGAATTTCCAACTTAGAACTGACAAACACATTTCAGTTTATCCCACTATGCGTGTGGACAGGATTTTACACCAATAATTATAGCCGACGGCAGGATTTTATTTGAGCTATTAGGTCTGAGTTGGGTGAGCAGGAACACACAATCCTCTTCTTTGTTACAGCCTCACCTTTTGGTTGAGGCCGATAAGACGTGTATTTTTTATGCATTTGTATATGAATGTTGACAATAACATCCACCGAACTGCAACGACCTCCCTGCCCCTGCTTATTCGCCTCTTTGCCAGTCTTAACTTACACTTCGTCGCCCCATCCCACCTCTCTTCTAACATGCCATCAGCAGTGAGCTCCTCTGTGGTTAACTAGCACCATCAGGCTGTGTTACTTTTCATTGTCTGCTAATTGGATTTAGGTGTTGTTAATTGTGTTCAGTGTTCTATCCGCTCACAGCTGCACTGGCTGAGGCAAAGAGCTGTGATTACTCTCATGTCGCTAATTGTGCTGACGAGCATACCAAGGCACAGGCGAGTGTCGTAATGATGGTAAACACATTTGTCAATTTGTGTGTTGGGGTAAAGTGTGAGCAAATTAAAGAGGTTAAGGTGTATGTTTATTGTGTGTGTGTGTGTGTGTGCGTGGGTGCGTGGGTGTAGGTAATAGATTAGTAGATTTCTCACAATAATTGGAAACAAAACAAACTATTCAAGGTAGTGTTAGTTTGTTTTTTTCATGATCTTATCTGCTGTAAGATGCCACATTCCATATCTATTTGATTTTTAAAATGTTACATGTAATATAAAAAGTGAAGACAGAATAAATATTCCTTAGTGTTGATAAAAATGTTTAATTTTGTAAAGATAGTATTTGTCATTACATATTCTTATGTGACCTGTACAATTGTGGTGATTGACTGTATTCTTTGAAAATTACACATTATAGGCCAGTGGCATGCATCTTTTAAAGCTTGTGATTGGCAGTGAGTGGGTTGCAGTTAAAAGTCGTAGCCTACCTTTGGTTCGTCCTTAAATTAACACAGCTCTGTTTCTAAATTAACAGAGCTGTTAATTTAGAAATCCTGTCTGCTGTTTCTGTGGTTAGCTGTACTACAACATACATGCAACTTTCCAGAACAAGTAGCCCACTGATCATGGATGTGTGAAGCAGAAGTAGATATTAATTGCTTCCATTAATTAAAGGAGTTAATTAATCAATTCTATGAATTCCTAAATTTAGACCAAACCTGTATTAACCACAAAAACATACTGTTTAATACACAGCATTAACACATAATGTAAGTGAACTCAGCAGAAGAGACACACTTATGTTTCCATCAGTTAAATTGCTACCTCATATCATCTTCCACTCATACATTACATTTATTTTTCATATGTATATTGTCACGTAAAAATGGATTCAGTCATTATTCTAAAGTATATCCTAGCAGGCATGGCTGTGGTTGGACAGTCATGAAAATGTTTTGACAGCTTAATTTATGCTGTCATTTCTGAGAATGGCTTACTGATTGCATAATATGAAACAAACAATTATGATCATCTATGCCTTCAGCTGAAGCTGTGAGGCCTTGGTTTGTAGAGCAGTGTACACAATGAAGTTTATCTTATGCTGCCAATCAGCCAAATGATACTCTTTCCACTTATACACAGCTTTGTCAACTCTGAATACTTTATATGAGACAAGTGGGGCAGAGACGTAAAGGGAGGTCACTAAGTGTTGAGAATGTAGCCAGACCATAGTGTATGTGTGTCTGTGTATTATGTAAATCAAGCTTATCAAAATAAAGCTGCCTCAGCAGACAAACTTTTCATATTTTGACATCAGTTCTATTAAGATCAGCAGCATTAATAATTATAATAATCTGTCTTGTAAGAGATTTACAGTATATTTCTGGCTGTGGTGATGGTGGTGATGTAAATTGAAGATTAGTGTGCTGAAGAGGTTTGCACCACTCACTCCACCACATGGGAAAATATTGTGCCTACTGCCAACATTTTCCTGTGTGTGGCATTTAAAGGGGCAGTAAGAAATAGAAATGACCTTATGTGTGACAAATTACCATAATATTTTATACTTAAGTTTATTTTATTCGTTCAGATTTTGTATTTGTAGAATATGTCATGGGGATAAACCTGCCCATCTACCTGTAATATACCTGAATTCTTGGAGGCAGCACAAACAAGCTGTGACGACAACAATCACATATCATCACTTCGATATGGTGAAATAGTTAGCAGCTAATGGCCTATTTACATATCTAGAATTCATGGAGCATTAATTTAAATTTGTATTTCTGTCCACTGTGAATCCAGTTTTCATGGAGAGGAATTGTCCCTTTCTCAAAACAGTAAAATATCAACTTGTAGTGACTGCAGCAATATTACACTTATTAATAATCATATTTAGGCACTCTCAGCACTTTGTTAAGGTTAGTGAAAGATAGTGGTCTGGTTTACTACAGAAAAAGTTCATAGTCATTTCAGACACAAATGTCTCTTTCATTTCAACCAATCAAATTCAACTAATCTTTTACTAACCTTAACCAAAGTGCTTTTGTTGCATAAACCTAACCGTGACTCTGGATACAAAGTCTGGTCTGGTGTGACAGTCATGCACTGTTATCCAACCCAACCTGCTGCTTGCAACTCTGCTGCTGTTAATAGCATTTCACTAAATAGAAAAGTTTCCAATTGAAATACTTGAGTTTAAAGTTGCGCTGACTGTCAGTGGAAGATTACATTTCGTACCTAATTCACAAAGTGCTGTATGAGTTAATTGGTTCCCCAGCTAGTTGTCAACTCCAGCAGGGAGCGCTGAAAACAGTTGCCTGCTGTAGCTGAAAACAGTGCTGATGAGAGCAGTAAGACTGAACCAAAATAATAAAGTTGAGGGCTGAACAGCAAAACAATGAGCAGAAAGGTGCGAAAGTGGTCTATAGAGCTGAGGAGAACTGCAGAGTTGGGTAACAGTTCTCTGTTTGTTACCACAAGCAACACCTTTCATATAGAAACAGTCATGTGATCCACTGATAATATAAAAATATTGATTGTAGCCTGTCACACCTGCATTTTTGACACCACATTTGTTTTACTGAATTTAATATAACACGTCTGACATGAAGGCAAGTGACAACTCCTTTTGCACGAAGTAATTAAGTCAATAGTGGAGAAACTTGAGCACTTAACAGCTAAAAGCTGCTAAACCGAAATACAGCACAAAGGAGAGTGAAAGTGGCGCTCCAAATGAATGCTAAATTTGCCCCATATGTGCTTGATGAGTAAATAGGCAACTGTTTGTTATGCACGACATGTGAGCCACAATGACTTGATGAACCAAAGGTCCGGGCTGTTTTTGTTCAAGATACTATGGGAAACCTAATCTGTCATTCCAGGCAGAGAATGTTTAAGGGGCATAAGAAGCTGAGAAAAGCAATCAGTTCTTTTGTGGAGTAAAGCATAAGTGTTCACAGTGTGACATGGCTAGACTGCTTAAGTGCTGCTAACAACAGGCCCTATCCATCTATCTATCTAATCTGTTGGTCTTACCCCATCATGCCTCCCTCTCTTCGACCCTCTTTTTCTTTCACCCTCTCCCTCACTTCTTTATCAGACTCTTTAGGGGAAAACAAATAAAACAAAGCACTGCATTACAGCCCTCTAATTACTCATTTGAAAGCAGAGACTCTCACAGTTTACAAGCCAAACACGAATAAAATGGAGGGCAGAAAATGTCCCGCATAACATCAACCACAAGTGCAAACATCACATCCATCTTGGGCACTGTGAGATGCCTGGTATAACTAATGTATTTGTGTGTGTGTGTGTGTGTAATATGTGTGTGTATGCAGTATATGGTACATTAGCAAATATGGATGTGTTTAACTGCAAGTGTGTGTTTGTGTAGGAGTGCGTCACATAAGTACTGGATTTGGTGTGTGCTTAGAGGATGTGTCAATTTGTCTGTCTTATTGTAAATGTCTTAGAGAGGTTGTGTGTGCGTGCATACATGAGTGTGTGTCTGTGTGTGTGTGAGAGTGAGAGAGAGAGAGGATCACCCAGTATAACTAATGTGTGTTGGCATAGGATAAATGTGTGGGGGGGAATGGAAAGCTGCATCAGCATTTACATCACTGTAGCTGTCCCTGCAAAGATGCACACATCTCTGCATCCCACACACATACACACACACCGTTGGCAGTGAGTTGCATTGTGGGTAATGTAGGGGCCAGGTGTTGACAAAACTGATCTGAACTGTCCATCACAATGTTGTGCGAGTGCAATGCTATATTATAGTAGCTTTCTTTTCTCTTTTAGCCATAAAACTATGTCTTAAAGGGTCAGTTCACTCAAATTCAAAACAAAAACATATTTCTCATCAATAGCAGTATCTAATGTTTTTTCTTGGTCCACTTTACCTGTTTTCACAGTTTCTATTTTAAAAAACAGATTAATTTTTTGAATCACTTTTTTAGTTTTTAGTGCCACAGATTAAAGTTCACTTGCATTGTGTTATAGAGGAGGTAGAAATCTTTTAAAACCTAAGCAAATAAAACCAGAGGTGTTTACATGCCAAGGTAAGTGAGAAATTTTTTTGTGGAATTTGAGTGAACTGACTCTTTACCCTTGAAACTGCTGCTAAAAAGACAAAGTGATGACCAGCCAAAAATGTCTTCACTCAATGTCCACAATCTAATTGATCCTCATAAAGATAGAAGAACAAGACACACACACACATACACAAACACACATACGTTAAAACACATATATGAAAGTTTGAAATGAAAATTCTGGGTGCATTGCACAGTATGCGCACACACCACACATACACAGTCACTACCACAGCTTTCACTGCGAAGGGTTCACACATTTGAAGCTCGCACACACTGACTGTAGTCCATCCTGCTACTCATACTAATGTCTTTTCTCCGTTCATTTCTCATTCTGCTCTCTGCTCCACCGCTACTCTTTCCAAACCCAATGCCACGGCCCCCCTGAGCCTGTTTAAGGTTGGACTTTTTATCTAGTGTGGCCAATCAATGCTTCTTTCAAGTGATTTGGAATAGGTTATGCGAGGCACTCCGAACTGGCTGATGTTCTGGATGTGGATGGAATTAATACAGAACTGGGAGAATAAGGCCTCAATCTCTGAATTTTATGCACTGTGTATCATTTGTCAGAAAAATAATGAGAAGTACATGTTTTTGTTGCATTTCACAGCAACTTAAGAGACTTTTTCATGTTTGAAAACTGAACTTTGTTAAAAGTTCCAGTTCAGGTTTTTTCCAACTGCCAGTTGTTCAGCATAGCTGGGTAGATTTCTATTAGAATCGCAGCATCTTGGTAGCATGTTGTTTGGTAGTTCCATATGATTTATAACTGAAATAAAATTCTGTATTAGGCTTGTATTAGCCTGTTTATCAGGACACGTTATAAAATGGCGTTTTTAAAACAAATGATCTCAGTCCAGATGAGCATTTTAGTTCTGTATCAGAAATAATTAGGGCTGTCAGCATTAACATGTTAATCACAATGAGATTAAGGACTGAACATAATGCTTTTTTTATTTTATTTTTTTTAATCATGTTAATCGCATGCTGCCCAACATTCATTATTTTACACTTTCGCTAGTGCTGTAACCAAACATTCAAGAGCGCTACATTCTAGAATCTTTGGCTGCTACTATTTTGACCCTTTGACGCACCCTTACTTGTTGTCAAGCTGCCAAAGACACTTCCTACAAAGATTTTACATGGCGGAGCAACTTCATGGCAAGTCATGTCTATGGGAGCAAAAGGGGGACGGTTCTGTTCTACATAAAGGGGAGTGTCAGGAGACCTAAAGTGTTTAAATCCAATACTTGAATTGTCGTTGGTGAAGATTGAATGAGTTGGAAAATAAAAATATAACTTACCCAGAGCTCGAATCAAGTAAATCTAAAAGTCAAGTTCATAAAGTAACTGTCTTTCCATTCATTTGATTCCCAATCAAAATACACTGGTAGGAATTTCTTTACATTGTTAATGCAGACTTAAAAACAGTTCTGAAATGCAAAATAATAGAATTTGAATCATATGATTGATTGATTTATTAATTGGTCACAATTAACTATTGAAAGCAGCAATTAATCGCGATTAAGAAAACATGAATCATTTGACAGCCCTAGAAATAATCTCTGTCCATACTAACACACCTGAAAACTCATGTCACATGACCATTCACATACACTAGGTAATGTGCGTGCCAGTGTAAACAGGAAGCAGATTTCCTACTCTGCAGTTGGTTTCTTAGTTGTAGAAAATACTAGGAATGAGGAACCTTAATGGTGAAAGGTAAGACCAGAGATTTCTTTGCGTGGACCTACGATGAGGTGGAACTGTCATTGAAAGTAACACATGAGTATAAAGCGGTCATTGGATCAAAAAACTGAACAGCCTTGGGAAACATACAAGTAGATATTGGCTCTTGTGGCCTTGTTATTTCATTTGATTTTTGTTATGATGTGCCCATGCTGGGGTTAAATACAAAAGTTGAAAGTGTGAAAGTGGAAGAATGATTTTAATATTTACTGTTAATATTTTCTGTTTTCATGCATCAGAAAAATGTATTGCGGTTCTAAATTGTAAAATTGAGTAAATTGAAAGCAAACAAACACCCAACCTCAGTAGTAATAGTCAGTCTTAGCTGAGCGTACTTTCTCTCTTTTCCTGTCACTCACTCTCTGTTGTCGTCTTCTTTCACTCTTTTAGTCTAATAATTTTCTTCTATTGTTACCAGGAAATTAGAATATGCAAAACAGGACAGCGGCGGCAGAGTAGCCATGTGCCACAATCACACACAGTGAGAATATTATTCCTCGTTGCCATGCTCTGGCTAATTAGCCTGATTTGATTGTTAATGCACTGCCAATTAGAGGTGGCAGGCGTCACTATGGCTCCGCTTGACAGCCCTCATTTAGAGGTGAGCGAGCAGCTCGGGCAAGATGAGCTCTGGCTGGGAGCAGGCAGGCTGTTACACAGACTGTCTGAGTCAGTTAGCACTTAGAGAGAGAGAGAGAGAGAGTGTGTGTGTGTGTGTTTGTGTTCTGATGTGCTTCCATGTGTGTGATTTTCTTTTAGCCTGTATCGGTTACTGTGTTTTTGTGCTTTCACATGTGAGTGTTTGTGTGTTTCATGCTATAGTATCTGAGTATCCTAGCAGCAAACACACTGAGGTAGATGAATAGAGTTAGAGGTGCATGTCATACCAGACTATTATGTATTCACTGTATGTGAGGCGCTGCACTCCCTCCTTCACATGCTCTGAGGCTTTCAGATGCTTTCTCACACTCTTCTGATTTGTGGTTTCACCTTCTCATATACAAAGATGAAAATGCATGTGTTGTGTGTCTTGTCTTATGCTGGGGTGAAATACATGCTACACTTTAAGATTCTTGTACTTGTAGGGCAGAGTTTCTAAAACTGGAGAGGGAAAAAGTCCACCCTGTAGTTCAGTATAATGGCATCAGTCTGTGAAGGTCCGTGGGTCGTAGGCTTTATTTTGTTACTCTTTGAGACATTGGTACCTGCTCTCCCTTGAACAGCCTCACCTATTTCTGATTTGCATCAGGATTTGCGTACTTTGCAGGGTGATGTTTAGTGGGAACATGATTGGACTTGTTGCATTCACTCTTCCATGTAATGCAGATACAGAGATCAATGATTAAAAAATGAAGAGTCTTCCCACATAGAGAAAGATAGGAAAGAGTTGAATATATTGCTGTCTGGTTTTCTGTCAGTTGAATAATTTGCATCTCCACTTCCTATATGCAATTTTTTTCCCTTTTATTGTTATGATATTTTGTACCAGTTAAATAAAATGTAAATGTTTTATTTGTTTTACATTAGGGTCTAAATGCTGCTGCGTGTTGTCAGGGATAAAATACCATAAGGAAGCATTCTGAGAATGTGAGTGTGGTGTATATAATATGTAACAGGATGTCTGAGCGTGTGTGTGTGTGTGTGTGCATGCAAAGCGCTGTTTTCAAGGACAGGATGCACACCATCTCAACCTGTGATTCGCAGCACACATGAAGCCGCACAGTTGCTTTCTCCCGAGATGGCAGGAAAGGCTTACAGAAGCGCTCTGCTACTTATTTAATGTGTCATCTTGTGCACTGCACATGCATCTAAAAGTATATGTTGCATGAGGACATAGCAAAACATGCAAGTGGTAGATGATGTAATGTAAAGGTTGTGTGGGAAAGAAGTGACTTTGAAGTAACTTTACTACAACTACAGGGTGAAAGACATTTAGTCGGGCCTCCTGGCATCCTCTTGGTTAGTGTTTGACTCCTGGCCAGGGGACCTTCATTATGTTATATCCCTCTCTCTCTCCCCAAAGCCATTCAGCAGCATTCATTAGCTATTACAGAGGCCTAATAATTGGCATCAGCAATGTTTGTTTGTTTGTTATTCATAGGGACTTTAAGAAACTTCATATGTTTTTCATAACCCTCACTTCTCCATCTTAAGAAAAAGAAAAAAAAAACAAAAGAAAAAGAAAAAAAAATCTACTTATGGTAATCATACAATACAGTCTGTGTGCTGTTAGAGGTACGACAGCTGTAAAAGAATTTGGTGGATGTTGACGTTTAATTTCCTTCAGATGAATATTCCCTCAGAATGTTTTTCTTTTGAGGATCTTTTTTTTAGATAAAGAGACACACTCTGCCCTAATCTCTAAATGCACATCTTGTTTTGTCCCCTGGAATATGTTCTGTCATAAAGAGCCATGTAATGATGAACGATGAGCACCACAGAGCGCCTGCAGACGGTGTTATCTGTTCTGCAGACACCTCCATCTACACTAAATCAAATATCGCCCCGTTTAAACATTCCATTTATTCCCATGAATTATGGCAAAGGCCCCTATGGCAGAGTGTGTGTGTCTGTGAACTACAGGTGGTGTATATCTGAAGCAATCTCTCTGAACAGAAGCTAATCAGACCGAACCTGATGCTGCCTGCAGGCTCACCTTCAAGAGAGCTCATACAGAGCAGGTCAATCATGGTCCTGCCGCCGACTGAAAGAATGACTTCTGGGACACTAGCAGATGAGAGGATGTTCCTCTGCAGGGTAGCTGGTACTCTGCCTTGAGCAGAGGCAGTTCAGGTGAGTGGGAAACCTCGTAAAGGGTCCCCACTAACTCAGCAATTCAAGCATGACCAAATGGGAGGAGACCTCAGGGCAGAACCACGACATGGTGAAGGGACTACATCTCCCAGGAGGCCTGTGAGTTTCCTTGGGGAATCTGGTGTACTTGTTGTCATCACAGCCCTGATCCAGATACTGTTAGTGGCAAGAGCAGTGACAGATGGGTGGATGGGTGGACAGGTTGATGGGTTTATGCTCAGTATTGTCTGGTGGCTTCCTTTTTCTGTGGCTATGTGCCCCAAATGGTTAGGTAGCATTAATTAGAAAGAATCTACGAGTATTTTTACGCTGACCATCAACCAAATTTGTTTTAAACTATCTCAGTATTTGTAATCATCTTGATCAACAACTTGACCAGCCCTCGAAAGATTCTTTAAAGGTTTGAGGCAGTGATTTGTTTTCTTTTATTTTGGACTGTTAAATATGAGTCATTACACACCTTAGCTGCCAGTTCTCCCAACTCCTACCTTCACATTTGAAAAGATCTTCTGTACTCCACATGCCCAACATCTGGGGACAACCCTTTTTGTTTTATATTAACAGTGTTGTTGATGAAATGAAAACAACAAATGCAGCCTGTAGAGGCTGAACTGCTGATAAAATTCTGCTTATACTATTGAAAATTTGATCTCTATTCATTATTGGTTAGTCACTCACTTGAATCCAGAAAGATCAGTGCAAAGATATATTTGGAACATAAAAAAACAAAAAAAAAACATAGTCATTCAGAGTAATTTATTTGAGCAATATCATAATTTAAGAAATATGTAAGTTTAATTTAGATTTTAAAAATAAAAGTTTAATTCATTAATAAATATATGAAATTTAAAAAATAACCAGTAAAGGATATTTTGCCTGGTCATCATGTTGCCTCAAAGGTTAAATACTGTTGTGGCTTCAAAGGAGTTTGGCAAATGGCTTCAAAGACTTTTGGGAATAATTGTGTTAGGATGAAGTGTTGCATCACATCAGTGATAAAATTGTTAGGCTGTAAGTTAGGCGACTTGCAGCAATGGGTATTGCAGGCGCAACATCTATGAAAAATGAAAGATAAGAAGAATAAGAATAAGATAAGAAGGATAAGAAGTAGCATCATATTAACTAATTCCCTGTGGTAAAAAATATTATCCTGATCATCAGAGTAGATGTTCACAAATTAGCCAGCCTGTTCGGTGCACACACACACACACATATATATATATGTGTGTGTGTGTGTATGCATATATATATATATATATATATATATATATATATATATATATATATATATATATAAGGTAGGAGTTGGGAGAACTGGCAGCTAAGGTGTGTAATGACTCATATTTAATGGTCCAAAAGAAAAGAAAACAAATCACTGCCTGAAACCTTTAAAGAATCTGGACCTATATAGTATAGTGTATATATGTCACCATAAAAGTGAACCTCCCACATGAAATACAAGCAGCTGTGATTAACATGGCAGCTGACAGCTGGCATTTTGCTTGTTATTATCATCCCTCATTTCTTCCTTACATTTACCATCACCTTGGTAACAGACAGAGACTGACATGTAGCCTTTCCATCAAAAGCTTGGCTTTGGTTATGGACTGCAAGAACAAATCATTTAATCAGGAGTGTTACGAACATGACTTGAAATTCCATACCACTTTACAAGTTTAATGACTCAGTGTAACATAATTGGCTTCAAGAACGGTGTCTTACATAGTGTGAGGACTACATTAAAACTAATGGTTTCTCTTCAGAGAGACCCAAATGCAAACAAAACATTCGAAGCCTCACTATACATCTAATGTTCATTTCACTGTCTCTTAAGGTTTAACATGGGTGAGGGAAAAAAAATACTTTTATGTTCCGTGAAACCTCTGGTAAAGCCTGCAGGAAGTCTCACACCTCGTGTCTCTTACTGAGCTCAAAGCCTCAGTGGCTGCAGCTGATCAATCCTTTGGGAGCTGCTGTTGCTTTGAATAACTCATCTGCCTTTCAGATGTCCCCTCTTTGTTTATATTACAGGCTAAATGCTTCTGCTCTCTTGACCGCATTTCATGCAAAATGTAAATAAAATCCCATCAAGAACATTTCCATTTGCATTTTAGATATTCATCTTTATGGAATTATTTTCAGAGTTATGCTCACTTATTTTCTCAAAGAGCAAAATGAATATGATCAAGGTCTTGACTATGTACAGAGCTGTGCACTGGAGGTGTTTCCACCTGCTTCCAATCTTTATGCTCAGCTAGGCTAAGTAAATAAGGCTGTATTTAAGGAAGAAAGCTGTGTAAAAAAAAAAAATGTATGAAGCCTGTAGCAAATATACATGGCTCCAGGCACTCAGCCATAGGCAGAATTACAATATTTAATAAACAGTCTAATTATTAAGCATCCCTTTCTGTATTACAATCAGTGCTTACATCACCAACAATTGGAATAATATGGAGTATACATTGCTTGGCTATCTTCATAAATAAATTAAAGATATTTTTCTAAATAATGAGCTTCGAGAAGGAAAATGATTAGCTGCATTTAAGCTTAGCAACAAAAATGTAAATGAGCTTTTTTTAAATTAGCATGCAGAGTATCATTTATGTTCAAACATAAAGTGTCACTGGATTATTTAGCAAAAACAACATTGTAAACATGGTCTGTCTTTAATAAACCCCACAGTGGGGAATATGCCTGTGAAATACAACAAGAATCGCTCAGGCTGCATACCAACTTCTGTCCCCTTGTGTGTGCATTTGTATGCGTGTTAATGAGGGTCTGCTTTTGTGTATGTGTGTGTGTCTGTGTGTGTGTGTGTGTGTGTGTGTGTGTGTGTGTGTGGCCTTGCAGGCATTAGTCAGGCTTGTGTATACACCTCTGATTGAATTTTGGGTTTGTTCTGTCTGGAGTGGAATCTTTATTTAACAGAGTGTTTGGAGAGGCACTCTAAGAAAGCCGTGAGAGAGAGAAACAAACAGAGAGAGATAAAGAAAGAGTGGGAGAAAGAGAGAGAGTTGAGGAGATACACAAGATGGTGAGCATAACCGCCGTCTCTAATGAGAACAAGTCGGGGAACACTTGAAGTGCTGCGCAGCAGGGGGGTGAGGCCGTGGAGAGACTGAACGTGTTGAGCAACAGGGGGCCAGAAATAATTAGATGACACTGGTGGCTGAATGAAACTGCCTCCTCTGTGGCTCCCTGAGAAACAAGCACAAGGGAAGTTATCATAACACATGTTTACCACTCTGGCTAGAGGCCTTGTGTTTGAAGACTCCACAGACGCCATCAGGACAAAGCTAATTGTCATTTAGGCTAACATTTACCGACATCAGTTCAAATCCCTGGTCGGGATCTCTACATGATACATAACAACAAGGTAACAGCGGCAGCAGTAGCAGTGAGATGTAAGGAACAGGAGGGGGAGAGGCAGTGAGGGGTTTCTGGCTAAATTAATAATGATGAGATAAGGTTGTAATCATAGGAAGTGATAAAAGGATTTGACCTCTGGTTAGTGAAACTGTGCAAGCCAATTACACCAAACAAGTAGATCAAAACAGGTGAGCAGGGAAAAAAGCTGTTTTCTACCATTTCATTAAAGGTCTTTCAAATTTTATTTTGCCGCACATCCTGCCCAGCAAAAACAAGACAAGAAACATAACAAAAACCAAACAAACACATGAAAGTCAGCCAGCAACATATTTACATATTCAGCTAAAACATTCACAATCCTTACAGAAAAAAGTAAGATTGTTGTTTCACAGAGCTCTAAATTGGGGTTAAGAGTGGAAACCTTTATCCAGACCACTTTAAAAGAAGGTCTACACAGGTTTCACCAGAGCCACTTCTATCAAAGCAAATTTTCTCCAGCTGTAGTGAGGAAATCATTTCATCCAGCCACTGCTTTGATGCTAGCAGACAAGCAGATTTTCAATTCTTAACTGGAAAATGGCCGCAGACCAAACATTAAGAACCTGTCTGTAATCCGTGTGTCAATCCACCTTTCAGTCATAAATAAAAGAAAACTAGTGAAGACTGTCTTCCCAATATTCAACCAAACATTGACAACTTACAAAGGGCTGAACATGTGTGCCCTCCCGACAGAAAGGAGACCATCAGTCATTTCACCAACAGCCCCAAAAATGACATTTGTTTATGCTCAAAGCCCTCTAGCAGCTGTAATGTAGTGACTAAGACAGACGCAAAGATGGAAGTCTGTTGGTGTTGTTGGCAAGCGACAAAGTCAGCACAGGGAGTGGATTTTCTTTTACAAAAGCAAAACCACAATCATTCCATAACCATAAACATGTTTATTATTATTGTCATCGTAATCAAGCTAATCAAGTCATCTTTGTGTCTAAACTTAACCAAACCTTAACTATAGCATACAGCTGGTTTTCATGGAACCTAAAGCTACGTAAATTTGTTTTCCAGTGCATAAAGGCTGTACTACTTCCAGGTGGGTTGACGTAATGTTTATTCATAGAAGCAAGAGAATGTTTGGGGAGGTGGCTGGGGTTGGTGTTTCTTCTTCCTTTACATTTCCTGCAGGGTAATAAGCAGAGTGGTGTCAGGTGTGTTAGCTGCCTGGAGAAAAATTACACTGCACCTGAGCAGAGAGAGGCAGCTTGTAGTGACAGTGGCAGTGGCAAAGGAAAAGGAGTGTGCCGATCCAGAGCCAATGCTGAGCGCTGTGTTGCTGTTTCTGTTTTCCCAGCTAACCTCATGCCAACAACCAGCCTCATGAAGTTCATGGCATTGAGTTTAAGTGTATTAATAGTGATATTCAGAATGTCTTCGCCTGTTATTTGATACCTGTGTAGAGTGGAAATTCCGGTGGAGAAGTAATATAAACACAATCAATATCTGATACATACTTATCTTACCTCTCCACCCATATCGCTGTGTGTGAATTTGGGAATTTGAATTGAGTATTTACTTAAAAGTGGTGACATTGCCTTAGAGGACATTTGGAACCTGTCTTCTATACAATGACCAAGTGGGATCAAAATAAAATAATTAAACAAAGCATTTCATACCATGAAATGTCTTATCATGTCTTATCTCTCAGGATTTTTTTTAAACAAGCAGAACTATTTGAATATGAAACAAGAGAAACTAGAAGGGCACTGAGGGAGCCCAGACCTCTGTCAAGGCCAATGCCAAACAAAATACACCAAACTAATGAAAAAAAAAATCAATCATCAATCATTATTAATTAGTTGATTATTAATTATTTGAATCTGCCCAAAAAAGTTAATATGCTCTTCCCTGGCCAATGTCTCATCCCTCCACCAAGTCCTGTGAAAATCGGTTCAGTACTTTTTGTGTAATCCCTCTGACAAATAAACAGACATGGGTAAAAACATAACCTCCTTGGTGGAGGTAATTAAAGGAAAAGACCTATCACTTACCTAAAGCAAGAAATCCCATCACATTCATCACAGCTGGAATACATTTTTGAGCCATCAACTTTAAATTTCTGGGTTGAAATTATCCACAGAAGAACTTGACCTGCGGGATGTCATACGGAGGATGAACTAGAGATATTTAATACTATCTTATTCCAAAAGGTGTCAAATATAGATATGTGAAGGAGTGAAAAGCCTGGGAAGATGGTCAACGATGAAGAGCACCTAAAACAGAAACTACAGCTGTCCAAAGGCAAAAACTAATAATGAAAACAACAGGACATCACACAGATATATGAAGAAAACTTTAAACTGGGTGTGAACAGTGTTTCCCAAAATAGAAATATCCCTGTCAAATGAATAAATGAGCTAATTTTCACATCAGACTTCTGAGAGCATCAAGCTCCACAGCTTGCAATTCTAAGAGGGTTTAAACAGCCTAGTCATGCTGGTGTCAGGAAAAATGCCCAAACACACACACACACACGCACACACACACATCCATCCATGCATGAATGTCTGCCCAACTGCATGTGCATCTACAAATGATTGCTTTTTTTCAAAGACGTACACACTCAAATGAAAATGTTGGCATCATGTTTATTGTATGTTTTCTTACTTTTGTTCCAAGTTGCCTTCTGCTGCTGTGAACTTCACTGTTAGCCTGAGGAGGTGTCTACGTGCCAGGGAGCTTCACAGGGAGGGTGAAAAGGACCCTCTAGTTGTGCATGGCAACAAAGATATCATGAGGAGACTGAAACCTTGTGATTGGTCAACTTGGATTACTTGTGTTTTTTCTAAAAGTAAAGACAGCATTAAGCAAGATGAATAAAGACTCGTCTTCTACTTTTCAGTAATACATATTCAGCAAAGCCATCTCCACTCTAAACCTTCTGCTCACTGTGATTGTCACTCAGCACAGAAGGATCCATATTTAGACATTGACACAAGGGGGAAGAGAAGTAACCTGGATGTAACAAAGATTCTGTAAGTAGCCATCAGTGCTCTATGTTATTACACAGATTACAATTAAAGCACAATACAGACAGAGCCAACTTGAAAATTGTTTCAAGTCACTATGCTGAACTTTATGTTAAGTGTATCATGTGAGCGATATCAATCTTTTCATATAATTCTTGAAAGAAAACAAACAAGACTATAATTTGATAATAATTATTTAAAGATTTCAGACTTTGGAGCTCCTCTGGGAAAGTATCAGGGATACCCACATCTGCAGTCAACCTGACTGGACTGAAAAAGAAAACACATGAGATGAATCACTTTTCACATTGGTATTTTTTGGGTTTTTTTTTTTTTTTTGTTTTTTTTTTACAACAAAAACTATGCAGTTAAATTATATTTGGAAGATGCTATAACCACTTCACATAGTGGCTTTAAAATTTCCCTTCACATAAACCAACATTTTTCTTCACCCTTACAGCCAGTTTAATGTCACTTAAGACTACACTGGGAGTCTCCTGTCTTGCATAGTGCAGAAGGTAATCATAGTGGCTCATCATCCCTTTACATCCTCTGTTCTCTTAAACAGCAGTAAGATAAAATGGACTAAGAGCTGATATTCATCAGGGGATGGGACCTACAGTGACTTTACTAGACTCTGTGGGATCATTAGGGCCTTTAGACTTGATGGGATATTGTGTTTTTATGAGCTCTGTGCAGTAATCCATTAATAGGGCTGACACGCCATTAGGCTTTATTGATGTCCAATGCATGGGCTCACATGAAAACACCATTATTTGTCATGATCAAAGTTTAACACTGACACACAGTGATTTAATGGCACCGCAGGCTGCTGAGACCCCTGTCTTTAACCTTCAAGGACATCCAGGTTGATGAGATACACAAGTTGTACTGGTAAACTGATATAGCTTCAGTTTGTAGATGATATCCTTCAGCTGTTTTCGTGGATTATTTTACTTTTTCACTGTCTTTTAGTAGGGCACTGACAGGGAAATGCATTCTTTTTAATAACAATCACGACATATTTTTTCATAGTGAACATGGATAAATTAGGCTTCTTTCTTAAATACTACAAAACAGCACATTCTTACTCTCGCCTGAAGTATTTCCTCTGCTTTGAGAAATAATTTTCCTCAGGATTCTGATTGCTGAGGCCTCATTTCTAAAGGCGGGTATATATCTCTTATTTGTTTAGCAGTTTTTGTAATGCTGAGTTAATACATTTTTCACTGTGGTGCAGTATTCCTGCAGAACAACTTGCTTGTGCAGACTTTCTCCGCTGCCCTCTAGGGAAATCGAATATGTATTTGCCATTCTCTTAGGATTTTAAAAGGGTTTAGCAACATTAATAATTTCTAACAACATAAAAGAGGAAATGTGGCTTTTTTGATGTGTTGTACTTCTGCCAGATAAGCATTTGGATGAGTTTAGCTGTGGGAGTGCTTACTGGGAGAGGTTAAGAAAGGTAATTGGTTTGCAGTGAAGGCACTATGATGGTTAACTAAGCCAAGTGTCTGATACTGGAAACAGAGAAATAAGAGAAAAGGGAATATATTATAGGTGTGTTTCTTATTACCAAAAAAGGAAAACGTATTTCTTGATGTTCAGAAGTGATCCATCCAAGGTTTTTCCTTTATTTCAATCAGGTGCAAGTTCTTAAATGACATAAATGCACATTAGCTGCCAAAAATAAAGTTTTAAAGTGTTAAGTATTCAAACTGTTTTGTTAAGAGGTTTAATGATTCAGCTTTTGCCTGTGGTTTGTCAAAAAGATAATGATCCATTTAATTTAATGAGATTTATGATGTAACATAACAGATAAAAAGTTTGCAACACAAGAAAAAAGTTGACACTTTGTCAAATGCTCATTAGAGTTGTGATTTTGCCAGCTTATTCGTGTTAGGTTGTACCATTATTTAACAGTTTTATTCCAATTGTTTTTTCTTGTAACAGTGCTAAAATAATAAGAATTTAAAAATTTGTTTACCAAGTGCTTTCCAACATTAGAAAATTCACAAGATATAAGCAGATTGAAGAATAAATGCACCTAAAACAATAATTATTTTTTTTTGTCATATTAAAAAGAAAAACATTTACAAAAATAAAGAGAGTAAATTCTTGATAAAAGCTCATGACATTGGCCACAAGGACCAAATAAAGGACAAAAAAACAGTTTTTCAATCATGTCATTGCCGTCTTTCATGAATGGCAGGTCATATTTGTCATATATCACCTCCTCAGGCTAATAAATCACTTGAATTAAGGCAATATGTCTTTATTATTTGATTTTTTTTCTCCATATATTGTTCCTGATCTAATCTATTTTATCACATATAAAAGATAATCGTAAGGAGGAAACCTGGTATCAATCACCCGTCTGCAATCATGCCAGGTTGCTAAGGGCATCCAAATGACACTGAAGCATGCTGGGACATGTATGCTCTTTGGCTGCTCTGTGTGGCAAAGCCCTGTTGGTCAGGGTTAACTTCCAGACATCCCGATGATGAATGACAGTTATCTATTTTTATGGCTTGATATAGATCCATCAGCTTCCTCCAGAGAGTCCTTTTCAGCATCTCACTGCCCTTTGGAGGAGATTTTCCAGGTCACCAAGCCAAGGTGAAAAACAAAACAATGCACATGAGTACTCACACATAACGGAGAAAACACACAGTCGCAGACATGCATGCTTCCAGATGAACTGCGTCACACACACCTCTCCTGCTTTTCTACTGGACATATGGAAATGTCAGCACCTCCCAAGAGATGTTTGCTAATGTCAGGACATGTGGCTGGTATGGACCCAAGCCACACGTACACTCTGTCCAGCTGTGTCAGGGAATGCCGGCCAACCCTGCACCCCCCCCCCTTCATGTACCTACCTCTGCCACCACCCCCAGGAGGGAAACTAATTGTGAGCGTTATTGATTGCCACGGCAGATCTGTGCTGTCCAGCGGGTAAATAAGATGGATGGAGTTGTCAGGTTGTCATCAGGCAAGGTTTTTTGACAGCATGCCTTAGGGCGTGTATAACACAGTCCAGGTTAACTGAGGCATACACTGAGCAGCGAGGCAGTGCACTGCTACGGCTTTGACTTTGGACAGAAATACAGGGACTCAAAGGCGTCCCACTTTTCTGAGACAACTTGTACTAATTATTCACAAATTGAAATACACAGGCTTTATTTATTTTCTATTATTGATGACAGATATTTTTTTAAGGGTAAATCCACATAATAAAAATGCACAATTTCTCACTTTCATCTGATGGTATCTACACAGATACGTTTTGTTTAATTTGCTCAGTTTTTAAGATATCTGACTAAGATTTTTGCTTCTGCACTAATGCATTGAAGGTTAATGAGCACTCTGAGTACTACATTAGGAATGATGTAGTGCTCAAAGTGCTCATTGAAAAATGTCGTTTGAAAAAAATTCAACATGTCTTTCCAGGACAACGTCTTTGTTACCCAAAGACATTTCAAAAAAGTGGTTTGCGAGCACTGCTTAAACTCAGTCAGTGGTGGCAGTGTAAAGTTTCACAAATGACTGTCACTGGCAAACTGCAGATAAATTTGCCAGTTGCTCATGTGCACACATGGGTCACAAGAATGTCATCCATAATAATTAGAGGAATGTGTCAAAATGAACCCAAGAGTAAAGTATTTTGCATGTTCTAAGTGAACACGGTGAAATGGGCCACTGGATCATCGACAAATCCAGAGTCAACAGCTTTGATAGGAACTATTTGTTTTGTAAACAGAGGTTTCAGTAAAAAATTTTCACAGTACAGGCTTCACAGTTTGAAACTTTTTCACACAAAGCGACCTAATCCATAAAGGCTCTGAGGGAAGTCAGTTAGATTGGATTACATAAAATTAGATTTCATTAAATTAGATCACGAGGCAAATACTGACTCGTTTCTCAGCATCGTAACATAATGTAAAAATCCCATTCACGGAGCTCCAACCCTTTTCAGAGCTCTAAAGCTGTGCATGTATATGAACAAAAAAAGGTTATATTTTTTTATTTTGTATCCCCATGATGTAACTATGGAAACCAAATGACATCACTTCCATCAAAACAAATGAAGCAATGAAGATAAAATCTACCTGCTGTTGCTTCTGTTGCTGGAAAAAAAAATTGTAAGGAAGCATTATACATGACCATGAGTTTTTACTGTATCACAGTATTGTTACAATTAAGTATGCTGACCATGGCTCACCGCCTAACACATTTGTGTGCATCATTGCAGCAGTATGTAATTGCCTTAAATTATGCATTTCAGGGTGTAAACCCTCAACAAATGGTTTCATGAGGCTATTAACACTATGTAGACTCTATTAGCAGTTGTGTGGATCAATACATACATTACTGACCACACCCCCACATAATAAACTTACTAATTTTGCATGTACATAGGCCTTTTACTCCTATATTAAGATTCATAAGACCCTCTCTAAATACGGCAGAGAGAACTGAATATGAAGCAGGCCCGTCAGTATTCCTGTACCTCCTCTCTGCTCACCAGACTTTCCAGATTGTACGAAAAGTAAACACTGCTCTGGGCGAGGATTGCTTTCTAAATGCTGTTGAGGATTTGAGTGATTATAAAAGAAATGAATATAGAGGAACCAGCAATAGCTTAGTTGACCCTCTCCTAATGCAAGCATCCTCTCACCACAAAGCAGTTTTCCTGATGCATTTAAATTATTCTGAGGATGATTTGCATTTTGAGTAATGAGGTGAAGAGGGATTCAGTTTTATATATATATATATAACATCATCGAGAGGCACAACAATTAATGTTCAGCCTCGCATGGAGAGCCTCCTCCAGAAGTTACAATTTTTTGACTCATATACTGGTAACAGAGAGGAATAAATGATGACAACTATCTGCCCTACAAGTAATGTGGTCTATGCTTTATGACCTCAATTCACTGTGACCAAACGAGTCATTTCCCAATAACATATCTCCATTTATTTATTCAGCATAGCAACATAATGCTCTTTCAGGGAATAGATTCTCACTCATTCCGCTACGCTTCAGTTACAGATGCACCAGGGAGGGGCATTATGGCTGCAGCATTTTACTGCTACCTACTAGGTATCAGCTGGGTCTTGCTCATAGGCACTTCAACTTACACTGCTGTGTCATCATTAAGCACCAACAGAGACAGACTGTATTTAACCAGAGATTTTGGCAGCTAAATATATTAGCCCATAATAAGAACCTGAAATGCATCTGCTTTTGTTCTGCAGTAATTTCTCAGTTATGATGCCCCAAATATTGGTAGATTACCACTTATCTGAAAATAAACATTATAGACATGCTAATGTTTTGTAGAGTTTTGTCATGATGACAAAATTTCTGTAATTTAATTTCCTTATTGTTTATTTCCCTCCTCTCCTCATTTCACACCTGCTCCTCATTGCCCTATTAGACTTCATTAGTATATGAACTTGCTCAGTAGCTTTGCTCCTCAGCCAGATCATGTATTGAGCACAGTAAACATGGCCCATTTGATTTATTAAATCTGGTGTTAATCCCGCTAAATTCAACTACAGTTTTCCAGGTGAAGTTTCCTTGCGCAAAAAGCAGGAATTAAACATATCCCATAGGAGCTAGCATAGCTAGCAAACAGCTGACAGCAGCAGCCCACAAAGTTGTAAACTATATGGCAGCATTTTACAGTCATTAACCTCTATCAGTGTCCTTGCACTGACCACAACCATGCAGCATTTTCCTTCTCTGCTGTTTGTATTATTTCACTGTCTAGTTATAAAACAACAATATAAATATTTCCTGAAAAGCACTCAGTCTCACCCACATGCTTGATTTTCATGTGTCATAGTTTAGTCACACTGAACTCCGAAGTAAAGCGGAGAAGATGTTTCAATCTGTGATAGGAAGTGAATCTGTCTTGCCTTGGTTCACATACAGCAAAAATGAATGGGAAACAAATCCAGTCTGACTGAGCCATAACACAGTCTATTGAGTCAGGTTCAATGTATTTCTTGGTTATCTGAGTCATCGCCAGTTCCATTATCTTGATAAGCATTAAAAGTTAAACAGAAATCATGATTATTTTGTTGATCTTTGTGATAACAAAAATTAATCAGGTTTGAAATTTGAAACCTAAACAGGTATTTTGTTAGATTTGTGCACATGTAAAGCAAAGTATTTTCGTGGCTTTAATCAAGTTGACACAGCACTGCTGGGTGGTGTTTTTCTGCCATATACTGACAAGTCTTCAGATAAATGCATCTTGGAAGCCTTGACTTTGGCTGGACTTTGCATCTTCAGACTTAATGGGCCTTTCTGTTGTAGGAAGAGGGGAATTTCCGATGGTGTCTCTGTAATGCAGCATTAATTCACAGGTGTCTGTAAATACTGACTGGTAAATACTGCTGGTCCTGTCAGACAGCATTATGTGTCACAGTGACTCAGTGATCAGCGGTAATGGAAAGGCTGGAAGGCAGCGGGCATTTATGTCAAGCCAGATGAGAAGCAGCTGTAGATACTTGGGCAAGTTCATCATCTAGGAAATGTTACATAAAAAAGGTATTTACATGTTGAACTCTTCCCCACCAGCTCCTATTTTCTTCAAGAGGGTCCCACATTGCCGTGCTCCGCACGACAGCAGCCCATTTACAGCAGAATGCTTCATTGTGCCTCAACTATTACTGGTGGTGTGACAAAAGAATTGAAAGTCAACAGATTATGTTTACTTCCAGAACAGAGCTTATCAAAGCATCATTAGGCTGCTGTGATGCTCCCTTTTATATTTGCGGCTAATGATCCGTGTAATATCTGTCCTTTCCCCCCGGATGTGCTGTTTTCCATCAAGGCAAGGCTATTTGGAATACTGTGTGCAGGCTATATGTGTGTGTGTGGGTGTGTGTCTGTGTGTGATCTATTTTTCAAATGATATGAATGACCCTTTCAAACAGCTACACAATCTTGGGACACAAGGATACAGTCTCTGCATTTTTCATGGCTTTGAACAGAGCAAAATCCTTGCATACATTTTTACATTTTTAACAACATGTGGGGACAATTCTTCAGCAAATCATTGTAAGAGGCCGTGTTTGGTGGGTAGATGAATTCATGCTCAGCTGTTTCTATGATGTCTGGGTAAAATAATAAGTGGATACATCATTTTTCTGTAAAATGGAGACATTAAGATAAAAACTATGACCTTCTATTCGTGGTGTGTGAGAGATGCAAATGAAAGGAAGGGACACAGGTAGGGTAAGATTTGGCACAAAGGAAATTAAGTGTATAAAAGGTATGCTGCAGTAAAAAGGTTATGTTCTATTAAATTTAGGATCACTCTCACTCAGCTTTTAAAAACTGTTCTAAATGCATTCAGAGTTTATACTCTCAAACCTTTTGGGTATTTCTATCTCTGAAGGGGGGAGTGGCAAGTTTAAAATGAAGTATATGAAGCTGCTTGTGAAAGGGGTGGCTCATAGTGACAAATCCGTAGTGACAGAGAATCATCACACAACTCTGCAGTTTCTCTTTGCTAGTCCTAAGTGTTTTATTGTCTTTTAGCTCATTGTTTTGGTTTTATCAACCTTTCTCTTTTGATTCACACTCACTGCTCTCATCAGTGTTGTTTCCAAATGTAGCAGGCAGCTCTGTGAATGCAAAAGCTCTGATCAGCAAACTGGACACTACCGAGCGCCAAAAAGTACACAGACAAACCTAGCAATTAGCTGGTAAACATAATGGAGCATTTAGCAGCCAAACAGCCAGATATTTCCCTCAGGAGCCGGAGGAAATTGAAACAGAGCCAAAAGGCGAATGAATATTGTACCTATATCTGCCAGGTGGCTACAAACACAGGCAAACACACAAATTTGTTGTCATGGTAACACTGATAAACACATGGCCAGTCTTGTGGAACAGTTACGGCTTCTTTACCTTTAGGGATGAAAACAACTTGGTTAGGTTTAGATCTGATCAAATTAGTTCTTCCTTCCTTCCTTTTGCTTCGTCATCATGGATACAGTAATAAACATGTGGTCAAAGCTGTGGAACGATCATGGATAAATGAAACACTGACTCTCTCTGACATGGCAAGGTCTCCTGCGTAACAGTCCTCTATTTTGTCAACTCCTCCATCCACCCAAACCTCCACCTATTGCAGACTTTGTCACCTCTTATACTCATCACCTGACTCCCACTTTGCTCCCGTCACAATTACTGCCACTAGCAGTTGCCTAACAATTAATCGTAATAATAAGCTGTTTGCACAGATACCCTCTGGGGTTGTTTTTTACATGAGGACATTCTCTGGGCTTGCTATATCAAAAGGCAAACCTTAAAAGGTGATCATATGTCAGTGTTGCTTTTACAGAGCTTTTAGTTTGTTTTTTTTAGAACTTCCCCAAAATTGCTATAAATCAATTAATGCAGGTTTAAGCAAAAAACATGGAACAACAAGTTGTTCAAACTCATTGTGTTCATTCTATTATTAGGGTCAGGCTGATTTATTGTTTTTTTCTGTATATTTTCTGATGCATAATTGATGCATACATTTCGCTAATTCAGTTAAACTGCAGAATATTGTGTTTTTGCCAGTTGGTCAATTTTATGGATTCTCTGTCATCAGAAGCTTCAAACTCCTGTGCACTCAGTAGGTTATGCAGCATGGCAGATCGTACTTTTACTGTTAATACTAGCTGAAAGGTTTACACATTTACACCCACACATATTTAGAAAAATCAACCTGCCACAATTTTACACACAAATTTCGTGTGAAAGAGCTGTGAAAAGAGATGGAAAAAGGTGCCACTGCTTCATTATGAAGAAGCATTGTTCTTTATTTTTCTATTTGATATTTCGGGATAGATTTGACTTCCTATCAAAACTCACCTTGACACACTTCAGGGCTCTGTACCAACACAGACTGCCCCTGTGACAGGAGCGGCTGAGCCAAGTGGGACATTGCGTGGTGGGCTTATGTATGTGTGGAGAGGTAGATTAACATGGCGGGCTGTACATATGGCAGAGATCAAACAATTAACCTGCTAGTGATTGGCCCTGCCATTAGGGTGCAGTAATTAGAGCTAAGTGGCCCTGAGACCAGACTGGAGTAATATGAAAGCTCGCTGCAGGGAAGAGTCAGACTCTCAACGTCTGTGCGAGTCTGAGTAACCTCAGGCTTCATACATTTTGACACTCTTTAGGCTCTGTAACAGTGCTGTTTGGAGCTTTTAACTTTATGTTTACTTAAAGTTTTTATTTAGCGTAAGACTTTTACTATTGAGGTTTCTTCATCTCTGCAGTCATATGCTACCATGGATGCTTTTATAAATTGTGAATATAACATATCTTTTCATACCTGTGCATAATCATTTGTGTATATATGTTGTATGTTTTGCACATTTGCACTTAATATGAGCATGTGCCTTCATATCTGTTTGTATTCATCCTACAAGTTATCCAAGCCTTCCTCCGCTGATGTTACAAAGTCAAATCCATCCTGCTTCCCCGCACTCTGTGAGTAAAGTGATTGTTCATCTGATTCGGATATCGACCCTTTTTGTAAGGAGCTACAAGTGTAGCTATTCTGTGCGGACTTCTGCATTAGAAAG
Organism: Trachinotus anak; assembly: GCF_046630095.1. Classification (NCBI taxonomy): domain Eukaryota; kingdom Metazoa; phylum Chordata; class Actinopteri; order Carangiformes; family Carangidae; genus Trachinotus; species Trachinotus anak. Next base: position 3,338,555 of record NW_027273875.1, on the reverse strand, counting down.
TCGGTCAGTCAGTTGTTTCATCTTATCTTAGCCCTGGGATTGTAATTGATGGAAGCATGCTCTTAAATGTAACATTGTAGATAGATTCAAATCTATCCTGTGCTGCCTAAAGACTATATAAGCCTTAGTCAGTATAAATGCTGACAACGCTTGTAGTTCTCTTTTTTGCATGCATATGTTATATTTATTCGTCCTTTTTACAATTAACAAACCCCACATTGTCTGTAAGTCAAAGCTTGTCACTCTGTCTATCTGAAGTTGGCTGACAACAAAGCAAAGGAAATACCAAAGGAGGAAGTACACTGCAAGTTATTGCAGAAGGGAAATGGTGGAAACTGCTTGTAATGCAGTGATCCAGATACAATAAACTGAAGGCACAAGAAGCAGTAATATAAGCAGAATTTGTCATCCAGGTTATTATAGAAGATAATTGATACATTTTACATGTCCAATAGCTTTTGATACCTTGGTCCACATCTCATGGTCTTCATTCAGTGAACAAGATGTCATCAAGTGGTCATATACAGAAGGCACACTGTCACTTGTCTCTGTTCGGAGATGCTTTGTGGCGTCTGATGTGACAGGTTTCCTTGATCTTTGTCCAGCTGTGCCCTCAATCCTGGTTGATGACTCTGATGCCTTCTCAGCCAATATGCTGTTACTGGTTTTCATCTTGGCCTTAGAGAGCTGCCTTCCTGTTGTTCATTTAGTCTTTTGTCCAGTGTCCTTGACCTGCTGCTACTGCAACTACACATAAACCAAAATTTCACACTTAGGTCATGCAGTGACACGCATACTGTTCCCAAACATTAAGAATTAATTTCCATTCTCAAATTCTAAAAGCATGTTTGTATTTGGTGGATGTGGCCATCAGCATGTCAAATTAAACTGTCAAGGTTATGATGAAACTGTCAAGCGTTTTGCTTCCCAGCGGTGCCATTGTATTGTTGATACAGTCATATTCTTTATTCAGTGATAAAACACCAAGGTTATGTAACAGGTTTAAGACTGAATGCAGAGTGATTGAATGTAATGTTAAATGGAATGATGCAAACATTTCACTGTCCTCCAGTAAACCTGTCAACAATATTCAGATTCTTAACGACTGAGAAAAATGTCCAGACTTTTTAAGACGTCCATTTTTAAGTGTTGAGTTCCATTCAATGTGAAATGAACATATCTGTTTGTAAATCAGTCTGTCAGAACATTTGTTTTGTAATTATTCATTATAATTTTTTGTGTTATCTTCAGTACTTATTTTCAAGATTATCTACAGTCTATCCTCTATTGTGCTGCAGTCTTTATTATAAATATGTTAGCCATGTCCTGAATTTTCCCTCATTTGTCCCAAACACTTGGTCATGCACATCAAAGACAGCATCAAGGGCCATATCTAGGATAATGGATCTGAAACACGGAGTGAAAGAAATTAGATGCAGTGTTTACACTAGCCGAGGTCACATACAGTAGGAAGTGTGTCAATACATAAATATTACGGTGAGGAAGTTTTTGTTAGCAGCTGGAGCCTGAAAAAATTCACTGATTGTGTTTGGAACCACAACGATATTGTGCTACCAAACAGGCTGTAAGGTCACTTTGCAGCACCAAATATCCAGTGGTTGGGGGGGGGTTCTCATGGTAGAGGAGGGAGTGCTTAAGGACACCAGCTGAGCTTAGGTGGCCACCATCCCATCTCATTGGTATAGAGGAAATGATGCGATACCTCCCATCCCAAGGTCATCCCATGCTACAGTGATTCCCACAAACAGTTTCCAGCATCACAAATGCCCTGCTTGATGCCGTGTCGGGGAGCTGGGTGATTTCAGAGCCGAGCGGTGGCCATCTCAGGGCGTAATTCCATCATTTCGTGGTTGAAGGAAGTCATCTGTACAACTATGTCTGGATGTTAGAAAATCACTCATCACAATGTTAAATTACTTTTTACCTGAACTCAGCTCATGTGTGTTGTGTTTTTGTTTTTTTTAGTGTCTTCACACAGTGTACGCTGAGTTGCATCCCTTAAATTTTCACACTACATGATTTACTTGCCTCGATCCCTCATTAATCTTACTCTCCGTGTGGTTACACATCTACCTCAACCAATAAATAAGAGACTGTTAGTTTGTTCTAAACCTAAAGATTTGTACCCAAAAGAAGCAGTTATTCCTTATGTACTGTCTACTAATTGTAGATAGAATCTCATACTGCAGGCTAAGAAAACTGATTAATTTTATTCTAAATATACAAACACAATCTCAGACCAGAGACAGACTAAGTCCTTTCCCTGTGCAGGGTCTGCATTTGTATCCCCCAGTTTCCCCATTAATTTTTTAGCCATCCTAGCAGCATGACTCTAGAGATGTCAGTGTTTGGACAGATGGTACACACATCAGTCCAGACTGAAATATCACTAACATTTGGATGAAATGTTATGACGACTGGTGCAGGCAGTCATTGTCCCCAAAAAACAAATCCTAATGACTCTGTAGATCCTCTAAATGTTTTTGTACCATCACCAGGTGGAAGTTTAAGTTTGACCAAAACTGCAAAACTAATGCCACTCCAATCGGCTTTGACTAACACAGCATCATGCCATTTTGCTGTCTTTAAATGAATTTTAGTAAATAGAGTCTTGATAGCCTTGCTGGAGTGAGGGCAATCTTAGTTATTGTTTACATAAATTATTTTCATTCAACTATTAATCTGCTCCACATATTTCTCCTGATCTTATTGGCACCACCTGAAATACTTTTATACCCCCATGAAGGACCTGCCCCAGAGTTTAAGGACCACATGTTAGAAAGGGTTTATGAAGACACTGAACTGCTTTCAGCTGTAGGGAATAAACAGTTATCTTCAAACAAAAGATACAAGACCACATGACCTGGTGCATCATTAATCTAATCCTGTATCTCTGTTTGTCTACAGTCAATCACAGGCCAATCCAAGTAGCTGACGCATTTAATCAAGCCTTACCAAGAAGGGTGTCACATTTTGCAATGTGCTGGAATAGCTGATCGATTGTAGCCGCAAAGTGAAATAATGCATGAAATCAAAGTGTAGCGACACCCAGGACGCAGCAAAGATCCAATCATGTAAACAATCCCTGGAGGTTGTCAGTGACACAATTGGCCAATTTAACAACAAAGAGTAAAGCCATGTGTGTCCAATCAACATATAGGAGTGATGTAAGCATGGAGTTTTCTTTGTGGATCAACAGGGATCTCACACCTCAAACAGGCAGCTCGGATTTTCAGGGTGCTGGCAGATGGGGAATAAGCGAGACAAGGTGTTTACTGTCAATTTTAAAGGATGTAAATATTATGAGGACGTAATGTGCGTGACGATCAAGGGAAAGAGAAATCAGATTTCAGTGTGCACTCTACAGGTACATTTTAATGTGAGCTGTAAAGTGTCATTGTTTCAGTGAACCTGTCAAGAAGTCATATCTGTCCTCTTTGCATTATATCTTTATTTACTTTTATCGCATCATATATTGCAGAAAAGCTGTAAAGCTCCTGTTTTTTTTTTTTAATCTTCTTTGTAGCTACAGCAGTACTCTAAATCTCTTTCATACTGTGATTTGTTTTATCTCTATTTCCTCTCCTTTTCTCACTTTTTTACATCTAAAAATGTGTGGGTTTTGGAAATCAGCAGCCACAAAGAGTCTGATGTTTAATGATTTCATTGAGTTTTTTATTATATTAAACAATAAGGGAGGATCTATACTATTTTTCCACATACCTATGTTAGTTAGTTATGTATGCTTTTTTTTATGTCTGTGTGTATTTGGGGTAAAAAATAGCCATTTGCACATAGCATTACTAGTAGCTCTGCTTGCACTTCTCAAACCTTTGTAACCTTGTTAGACTTATTCACAGGTATATAAAACATTTTCATTCTATCCTTTCACTAAAACTATTTTAATGACTTATGAGTTTTAAACAGGAAGTGAAGCATATATTTGATCTAATGCCTATTTTCAAACTAAGCTGGCATTATAGTAAATGCATACTGTTGTAGTAAGTATTGTATTGTTCAGGTAAACCAGAAGTTTTCAAACTGTGAACTGTCAGTGAGCTGAAGTGGGAGCATTGAGGGACAAACGTGAGACAAAGATGGCCTACTGTATGATTTGAAATGGACGGGTGCGAAACAGCAGAGAATTAATTATTGTCTTTTGGCCCATTGATTTGGTCAACAGTTGGAGTTGCAGCTGTGACAGACAGCACATTGAGGTAATCAAAGCAGGATACTTTAAATCCTTTAGCATCTGTTTGCAGTAGCTTGCGTCAAAATTGTCCGGAGTTATAATTCAGTCATACCTGAACACACACAGACATGATGATTTATGGTGGTCAATTAAGCAAAAATTTAAATTAATGTAGGCTAAAATTATTGGGCTCAAGTTGTAGCCCACAGCTAACTTAACTGACTGTGTTGGGGTGGCCACAGTGTCAGCCTTTTATTTTATATGCTATCTCTCTCCTTTGTAATCTTTCATCTGGTGGGGAAGCAATAAAACGGCTGTTCTCTAAAAGTCTACCTCTGTAACACTCTTTCTTTATCCTTTCCTCCTTTATTTAGTCCTCTCCTCTAAATTCATGGAAAATGGATAAAACACAAATTAGGGTCTCTTTATTTTAGCCCTGCCATCCTCATTTTCTCACTTTTCTAACCCTTACTTCCCCTCTCATACTTTGTCTCCCTTCCCTTCACCCATCCTTCCTCTTGTTCTCTACCTAAGGACATGAATGGTGGTTTTGTTATCTCCTCTCCTCTCATCCCCTGTGTGTCAATGTTTACTGCCAGCTAAAAAACAACTCCCTGTGGCTCAGTGTCTCACCAGTAATGCTTCACCTGTTGAACTTGTCTCTGGCTCCTATTACCTCAAAGAGTGGCCACGGAGATTTATGTCGACTCTGCAGCTGACACAGGTTTAGAGCCGTATCGAGAGAGCCAGCTGGCTGCTTTACTCTGCAAATAAACCCCACTACTGGGGGGAATCACTGTGAGACGCAGGAGAGCTGGCACGTGAACGCCTTCCTGAGCATTTCACTGTCTTGTCATTCATCACAACTTAACAACTTTAGTTTTAATGTTATTGCCTTCTGGAGATGAGTTTCCTCTTTCACTCAGGTTATCCATCAGCAAAGCGACATTGATTGCTGTCATATAATTTTGTATGAAGCAATCATGATTCATGACTGTCTTAAAGAGATACTGGTATGAATGGCTGTTTTTTTTTTTTTTTCTTTTTTAACAAATTGTGTCTAAATTGCAATTAGATAAGTTCTCTGCCCTCCAATGACAACTTTGACATGGAAATGCCTATTCTTAGAAACTGGGAGAAAGCAGATTTTTTAGATTGTTTTTAGTCTGACCATCATGTGTACTGGAATTAATCTGAAGTTTCACCAGGTCTTCACAGGTCAGGAATCCCCCACAAAAAAAAAAAAAAATTAATTAATCTATTATATATATATATATATATATATATAATATATATATATATATATATATATATATATATATATATATATATATATATATATATATATATTTATATATATAGCCTCTCCCCACCTTCACGACACAGTCATAGTAATGAAGATCAAAGAAGATCAAAATGGTTAATAATATGACTACATTCAATGTTGTCTGCTGTATATACTGTATGACATGATAATATATTTGTAAATCACTCACTATTATTATTATTATTGTTGTTGTTGTTGTTGCTGTTGTAGTTTTTATTGTTGCCATTATTATTATTACAATTATACTATTATAATATATAATACTATTATACACCACAGACTTTTACTAAAATATCTCTCCACGCAAACACACTACCCACAACATACCCTATCAAATCTGGTCTTCACCCCTCGTTATGTCAACTATGTGTGTCTATTATGTTTTATGTTTTTTATGTTTTCTCAGTTACCATGTCTTCCATGTCACTCCTTGTTTTGTTATTTCTTTCACCGATAAAAAGAAGGTTGTCACAAGTCCATATCAAAAAAGTCAAAAGTTTTTTTTTGCAGAATGTTTTTTGATTATTAAGAAGCAACCTCATACACTCCCAGACACAAAGTAGCTATTCAACATCACTGACTTAAACCTCCACCGAAATAATGTTTTAGCAATGTGTCTTTATTGAGCTTTATTTATTCATTCTTCCAGAGTCAAATTCATTCTTGACCCAGTAAATAGTGGTCTGACAAAACAATCCCAACTCGAGTTCACCAACTAGTGTTTCAATTGAATTTTCTACTTTGAAAAATCTAGTAGATGGTCCTTGAGTTAGGTTTGATTAGATTTTGTGCTGAAAAGCACTCAACTGAATATGTGTAATGTGAAAGTGGTCGCTACTAGTGACAAACCCACAGAGAGAGTTATCAGTTTACAGAGCTTTCTAGCATCTTTTTGATAATTATTTTTGGTTTAATGGCACACTGACAGCACTTGCATCACGAGAGAAGCAGGGCATGTAGCTGAGGGTCCATTTACAGCAGCAGCAGCAGAAGGCAGCAGTTATCAGGTAAAAAGTTCTCATAAATCCACTTCCTGTCAACCACCAAACAAACTGACAGATCAAAGTTGTTCGCTAGCTTGAAGATCTCACAGCTAAAGAGCCAGATGCGTTTCTTAGGGGTTTGCAAGAACCAAGCCAAAGCTAGAAGTAGAGTAAACATCAGACCTACATTTGACAGACACACTGATGCCAAATGAGTGATAATGTTGCTCTGGAACTGTAAGTATTTAGGCAGTTGTAATGTGCCATAACAACTTTGCAAGGTGATAATAAGTGTTGTGTTGTTGTTGCTTGTACTGGAGGTCCTCCGATACTAAGTGGCCAAAGAAAATCAATTTATGCTGTGCGGGGGCGTGTCTACGGGTGGGCTGGGGTGGGCTATGATAAGTCTTGCCCACCCAGAGGAATCATCTGCCCATCCAATGAAAACTCTGAAAAAAACCGTTATAGCTATTTTTTCGTTCATAGTTTTCTGTAATTTTGTCATTGGTCATCAAAAAATGCACTGCTTTCCTATTGGCCATTTTGAAGGTGTGGGTGTGCTTAGTCAGTGCCCCCCCCCCCCCCCCCCCCCCCTCTGGAAAAGTGGAATGAAGGTGACATTTAGTTTCCCTCATAATTGAACTTTTTTTTGAAATATGGTTTTGTGCACATTGTCTTTTCTAAAAGAAATGTCCCTTGACTTTTTCTTCCCTGTCTCTTTTAGCACAATGTGAGAGTAATAACCTCAGACATACTTTCATCACTGCCTCAACAAGATGTTCTTGAATTTCAGTCTTAGTTGCAAAAGACAATTTTCCTCCATGGGTCCTGCATTTTGTCACACTCTAAGGCCTGTACCTTTTATATGACACAGTGCACAGCCTTCTGCAGCACGTGGTATAAAGCTATAACACACCACTGAGCTAAGGGCAGGACAGGTGGTGGAAAAACCTCTCACATAGGCCTTTGTCCAATCTCCAATAAAGCCCAAATAACCTGTGTTAGATTTAAAGAGCTGCCTTGCCTCTGTTGCCCTCTGCTCTTCTTTACTTCCCAGATGCACCAGAGAAGTGAGACATGTAGCTGAAATACAGATGCTGCTGATTCTGTCTGTCTCTGTGTTATAAAGCTGCAGCCCCACAACCCCTCTACCCCCACCTCTTGATGGGATTGTACTCTCTCAATGATGGAGGGAGACCGCGCTGTGGATGGCTTCTCATCTGTCTCTCTCTGTGAATACACTGCAGTTTGTTACTGCTTGGAGGGACAGCATGGTATTTGTGTTCATGTGTGTGGAAGGAGGTGGGAAGGGAGGTGTGTGTAGGCATGCATGCTTGCATAGAATTGATGTTTTAAGATTCATAGATTTCATGATTATATCCTTTTTGATATCATTTTGATATTTTTCATTAAAAAAAATATTTTTAAAAATCCCACAAACACTTACATTATTCCCATTATTTAGCATTAAATTAATTAATTAATCACTTACATTAATAGCTTATAACAAATTGTAATGTAATTAAACTGCAACTAGTTATGTGTTTCTCCTGCTGGAATCCAATGTAAAACTAATCAGTAAGAGTATTGTAATAATATATATGCCTTAATTAACACTTAAAATGTGCTTATATCTGCTTGCAACTACATTATTCAGATTCAGAAAACATTATTTATCTCCAATGGGGCAATTCAGTTAACAGTACCCTGTTACAATATATAATGAATACAAACAAAACATGCATGGCCTTTCAACTATAGCAACAACGTTCTAGTGTCATTTACAACAGCTCGGCATAAATGGTCTCCAGCAGTGAACATACACTCGTATATATCCATGGGTTTTCATATATAACAAAAGAAGAAACTGACTACGATTCCTGCCATTTCTATTAGCAGCTATTAGCAGCCTAATAGCTGAAGGAAAAAAGGAGTTTGAATAGCGGTTCGTTTTCCTCAGGGGTGCATGATAGCGCCGCCCTGAGGGCATTAAAAGAAATTGGTCTGAGAGAACATGGTCAGGTTGAATAACAATGCTTTTCCCTTTCCTGATAACACGATTTTCCCCGAGTGACCTTAGATCATTTAACTGAATTCAAACAATCTTGAAGCAGATTTTGATGATGCTCTTAAGGCTGTTTTTGTCCTTCGCTGACAACCCATTGAAGCAGCATACACAAGAAAAGGTGAAAAGACTTTCGCTAAAAGAATAGTTAAAGTTACATAAAATCTTTTTAGTAACATTAAAAGAATTCAGCTTCCACATCAGGTGGATTCTTTGCTGTCCTCGTTTGACTATTGACTCAGTGTTTACCTCAAACCTTAGTTTGGAGTCAAACACTGTCCCTTAGTATTTATAAGAGTCTACATTTTCGACTTCTTCATCATGTATGACAGTTGCTTTATGTGTACCCTTGTCATTCCTGTCGTTGATTAACTCCTTAGTTTTATAGTATCATCATTTAGATATATCTTTGTTTATATATTGCTTATGAATGTTAAACTGGGGGGTTAAAATAAAGTGTTAACGAGTGTGTGTGTGAGTGTGTGTGTGTGTGTGTGTGTGTGTGTGTGTGTGTGTGTGTGCGTGCGTGCGTGCGCATGCGTGTGCGTGTGTGTGTGTGGTGGGGTGTGTGGTCTTGTGTGTGTGTGTGTACTGGGAGTAATTCCTTGTGTGTGTGTGTGTGTGTTTGTATGTGTGCAGAAATATTGTGCCTTTATGTCTGATATGTGTCCGAAGATCAAGGGATCTGTGCAGCTATGACGTATGAAAGCCAGTCAGGAGCAAAGGCACACCTTCTACATCATCCACATGATAAAGGAATCAATGCAGCCAGTATCAACGTATAGGGCATGTTAGGAAGGTGTCATTGGCCTCTCAGTCTGTCAGAGTAACCACCCATAGATAGAGGAAGGGTCATTTTCAGAGGATGACCAATCACTAGTGTTTGATGAAATCCTTCATTTTACAGCACAATGGATAATACACTGACTGCACACCTTCCCCTTCCTTGTAATAGACTGACCACTTCAATATGAGTGAAAGTGCTGATCCTTTATTAAATTAACCTATTAAATGGGTTTCATTAATGGAGGGAGGGATATAAATGAAGTGGAGGGAGAAGCGATTAAAGAAGGATTTTTTCGGCTGAGATGACTACAAAATGGATTTTTCAAAAGATGGTGTGATTCTTCTCTTCACATTTGCAGCAATTCTTCTGTTTTTTGTTTTTTTTCCATTTAGTCTGAGGCTCTGAAGCTCAAGGACTTGGCAACATGATGCCTGCTGCTGATGGATGTGTGAGGTGAGATTTACTAATTGCAAGAGGGACTGAAAGTATGAACATAAAGTTAACAGAAGAGTCTCATTAATTCTTGGTCAAGATTCCCGAAATGTTGTACATAAAGTGAATCCTGAGATTATTGCCGATGAGAAGTCAGAGGGAAATGATCATCATAAACAATTTCAGGCTTTGTGGTATTTCTTTGAAGGTTACTGGGAATATATCACAGCAAGCTGCAATGATAGATGAGATTGGACAGACACTGTGACATTATACCCAAATGTGTCTCGTGCATACAAGGATAGCAGAGCTGTGACTAATACATAACCTTGTTCAAAAATTCAAGACGAGAATAGAAACACATACAAATACATGTTCAGGCGGGGAGACAAAGGCGTGATGTACATATGCGCATACTCTCTGTCTCTCTCACTTTCTCTTTCTATGTCACTCCCTCTTCTACTTCTTTCATGGAGGTCTGCCTTTGTTCCTGAAATAGCGACAGAGAACAGACAACGTGGTGCAACCAAAATCTGAGAAGCTGACAGAGATGATGACATCAGACTTGTTTACCAGCACAAAATATTCCAGATAAAAGCACATATCTGTTAAGGTAATATTCAAAATGAGTTGTTTATATGTTCCTTCCTTTCCTAATCTCAAACAGCACAAATGCACAACAAGATTATTCATTATTCAGAATATTATAATATTAAAAAGCACTCACACACATCACAAAACCGTACACAGTACAAGATGTGTCATGCTCATATCTTTTCTTACATCTCCGTATATCATCTATGATATTTGATATTTTTCTGAGTTATGTAGATAGGATAAGGCATTTTCATGCAACTATTTGTTCAGCAGTGGATAGAGTACTGGAAGTCTGTGCTATGTAGCATCAAGTAAACACAGTCTAAGAAACAAAAAAACCATCATTCTAGTCAGAACAGTGTGTTACTGTTCTCCCTGCAATCAGTATAACCCCAAATTTTAAGACAACCGAGAGATTTTCAGTGAACACCTTAGTGAAAGTGAAGTTTAAAAAAACAGTAAATTTTTTTGGTTTGCTTCTCATATGCAAAAGTATAATATGTATATATTTTAAATGTCCATAAATAAAAATGAAAACACATAAATATATGGCATATAAAGATTCATCATATATATGTTGATATACGTACATATACAAATTTTACTATGGGTATTTAATATATTTTATAAACTTATATCTTCATATATCCTCAGGATGTATACATATATGTGACAATAATATATCCCCTGGCAACGTCACTCTCGGTGCAGAGACATATATGTCCTATGTTACATTTCTGTATGTGTTGTAAAATCCTCTAAAAGCTGTTTGGCTCATATTATAGTAAGGCTTTTAAAGGAAGGTAACCTACCCTGTTACAACCAGATCTTATTAGTACATGGAGTTTTGATTCCCACTGTAGCTCAGTTCAACTTCAGCCGAGACTATAGAGGTGTAATCAGCCTGAGTAGTTGCAGTGCAGTTAGTTAGTGTGGACCCAATCTGCATAAACTCGCTGTCCCTCACTGTGGTGCAGAGCTTGGCATGTGTTTGTCAGCCTCAACAATGGCAACATCGTGGGGACTATTAAAGGTTGCAACTTGTGACCAGACATCTTGGATGAGAACATTCCCCTCTTCTTCATCTTGACCCACTACATCCATGTAGGTGTGGGTGATGGTGGAGTAAATGATGGTAAACAGTTATCAATAGTAAAGGTTCATCTGGACAGTTTATCATTCTGTCACTTTCAGTAGGCCTTTTGCCTTGTAATAGTACAAAAAGCACAGGGGTTACCGATGACATTGCTGTTCTAGTGTTTTAGTAAGCCGTGCCAGTGAGCCGACACAAACAACATCAGGACCCTGAAACTGAAGTGGCTCCACAGAACTCTACCACCATTCATTTTATTATTTACACCTGTGCTTTTCCTACTGTGACTTGTCAAAATGTCTGCTGTGAAAAAGGGCCTGAGACCAAGAGTGCACTGAGGACACAGCCTCCAATGTCATGAAAACACACTTGTTGACTGTGACCTAGATTTTATCAGATGTGATGTTTCCTGAACCACAGATAGAGAAGACAGAGACAGGCATTGAGCAGCTAAACATCACTCTGTGCCTGTTTTCCTGCTGTTCAGCTCAGTAGCTTCCTCCCTACTGAGTTACCTCACTACCTAACTCCAGTTTATCTTTAGACAGTGCCCCTAATTCTGGCCTTATCGAATGTCACTTTTTTATTCCACGCCTGTCAGCTGGTGCTGCCATTGCCTTTGAACTGATAAGAGTAGACAAGTGTCTGTGAACCGCAAACCAAATTGCATCAGACTGTTTTAATGAGTCTGTTATTGTGTCCACTTTACACATTGAATGGGATGCAAAATAAACTCACCAGAGACACAGAAAAAACAGAGGTGTTAAGGCTGAGTGTGGCACCACCATGAAGAAATTAAATGTAATTTGGCCTTTTTTTACAAATGATATTGAAGTGACAAGTCAAAGCGGAAAAGTTGCTTTTAATTTTAGCATATTAATTACACAGAGAGAGTGACAACAACTAATGAGGATCATTGCGGAACCCAATCCCTCTGTGCCAAACTGGCTCTCGGTCAACCATAATGACTAAGAATCACATCTACAGTATTGATCGGGCTCCGGGCTTTGGCAGGGCCACCAGTCGTTTATAATCCCTCTCTGCTGCTGCTCCTGATCTCTCGCTCCTCTTGGTTAAATTGTTTGGGTCTCTCCACCATCTGAGGGGAAAAAAGTAGGATTATATATATACCCATATTTAGTATAATATTGTGACTGCAGTTAAAAAGGGTTGTATTTGCATAAAATAGTAGAACAACCTCATTCCCCAATGGCTCATGGAGAGAATGTATGCGAGTGAAAACCACAAAATCTCATGTGTGTAGGAGTGAAAGAACAAAACATCCATTTCCCTTTTTTTCTTTTCTTAATTTGTAATATGCAAATCAGAGCAACAATTGCAAAGAGGAAAATCATGGTTTACTACAAGACAAAAATTACTACTCTTAGGAACAGATTGTAGCAAAATACCAGCCACTATTAATGACACATTACGCAGAAATCACACTGTTCCTAACACCAGCCCATCTTTGTTGTGCCATAGATTGTCTTTAATTATCACCAGGCTTCTTGTGTGGATGAAAATATTTTTTCACTTACCATGCTATTTGCTCATTTTGTAATTTGCCCTGTAAAAGATAAATGGTTGTAAGTGGTAGGGTAAAAACTCAATAATGGTGAGCAAAAACTAGCAGTGAGAGAAAAACAAATAAGATTTTTTGGGCTTCTTTGATGAGGGATTTGGCTGTTTGTTGATGTTTCAGATATGATTTATGGAATTCATCATCATTTATCGTTATTCACCATCTTGCATCATCTGTGCAAGATGGCTGGGATGATAGATCCTTCAGCTTTCTTTCAAACTTTAATATTTCTTCTGGCAGAGTTCTCCCAAAGTTTAGTTTATTAAAAATAATATTCAACAAGGCCTGTTCTGCACAATAAGTGAGGAACAAAAGTTATAGTGTATTAAAACACTACTATTGCTGAAATCTCCTCTACTGTAGAGGATGGAGCCTTTCAGTCCTTATTCATAGCCTTTAAAGGGAAAGTCAAAGTTTTTTTTATCATGAACTGGGTTTCCTTCCAGTTCCTGAAAGCTTTGCTGCCAGTGTTGAAGCCTGTATATGCTGCAGCTGGAGAACCTGGCTCTGAGCCTGATGTTGGCAAGCGTGTGCTGGCTTTGAGCTGACCCTGTTCTCTGACAGATTCTGCAGTACAGTGAATAAGGTATATTAACATTATTAAATGTCATTATTTTTGAAAGAGAACCTCTGCTTTATGTATCATTCAAGTAAGCCTAAACACTCGGGATGAAGCAGTAGAACTACTGGTTGCCTGGTTGCAGTTTGAGAACTGATTTTAGCACTTTATTGATTTCTTTCCATCCCTTGCATGGGCTGGCCTCTAGTTATCTGTCTGAACTGTTCATCCTTCACATGCCTACTGGGCCCTGTTGATTCCTGCCCTTTCTTTATTTTAATCCTTGTTGTACTGTGGGCTCTTTATTATGTTTGTTTTCGCCTGTGGTAGGGATTATTAATTTACTCTCTCATAACTTTTACGGCATTTATCATTACTTCAGTTTTATTTTCCCTATTGAGTCCTTTCTCTTGAAAGGCACAACCCTTTGTGCATATCAAATTAGTTATCTCAAAGCTTAAAAACCCTCCAATGGCTGCTCCTCCCCTTCATTACAAGCTGTGATTATGAACAAAGCAGATTTGATAAGTAAAATAATTAAGAGATCATAGCTCAAAGATGCTCACATGGAAACATTTGGCATTGTGAGTATTTTCTATCTTTGAACTCTTCTGCAGTATGGTCTGTGTTTTGGTCAGAGCTCATTAGTACTTCATCTGATACAAACCCAAAGAAGTTACCAATTGACAGACTGTGAGGCCACCAGGGACAGTCAGCTTTTTATCTGCTGCTAAAAAGAGAAGCTTGTAAGTTTATATTTCATGTTGCTTAACTTTAAAAAAAAAAAAAGAATAAATAAAAAGTTGTTTTTAGTGACTTGTGGGCCCACATCACTGACAACATGGAAGAATACAAAGTGCCCTTTCAAAATGGAAGTGAAAATTAAGATGAACCTCACACTTGAAAGTAAAGAGAATGTGCAAACAAGTTTTAAAAGCTTTAACTGAATCCAGAAAGAAAGAAATCCATGATTTACAGTGGTAACATACACTTACTGAGCACTTTATTCGGAACACCATACTGCTGGAAAGGACCTCCATTTGCTCTCAAAACAGCTTCAGATTGATTGATTGATTCACAGGGTAGATGTTATTACCAGGTTTGAGCCTGCAGGAAGTAGTGCAGTAGGACTACCAATCTTCTTATGAATCCTTGGCAGCCCACCTCCATGGGATACTTGCTGGCCGTCCAGCTCGCATCTTGGCCCTCTGCTGCCAGCTCAGTGTACTGGAGCTGTTTTCTTTCATGGGCTGTTGACATGCCCTCTTCCCATGGGATGGTGAGCTCTACCATCAGGACCCTCTTCTCCGTTGTGGACCACATCACAATATCCAGCTGCCTTTTCAGGTCCACCAACATTTGCCACTCCTTTCATGGGCTCAGTATGTGGTCTGCCTGGCTTGAGGAATGCCGAGACGTAAGGCTTCGCTGTTTCTTCTGTGCAGTTTGCTGCAACCCTACTTTTCTCCAGTGCCTTGGCCAGCTTCATTAGGACCTGGTCATGGCAAAACCTGAAGCATCCCTGGGTCAGTGCCACCTTGCATCCAGATAAGCTGGAGGCTTGCTTTGACGCTGCCACACAGTGGGCAGCCTACCTCACTTCCAACGCACTGGGTTAGGTTCCAGGGTTATGGGAGAATATCATAAACCGCCCTTATCAGGAAGCTGAGCCTGGCCTGTGGCATCCTCCAAATGTCCGACCAGCTGACGGGTTTGTTTACGGTGGCATCCTATCAGGTCCAGGCTCCCTTGATGCCCTGTGACGCTGCCTTTATGTGCAAGCGCTCATACTTTACCCTGGTGACTTCATCTACCACAATGGACTTCTGTTGTTTCTTGGTGGATTTGGACCAGAACAGCTGCAGCATTCCCCAGTTCATTCTTGACCTTGGAAAAAGCAGTTGACAAACCTCAAGGTCACCACAAGAGCTATTTAGTAGCTTCTCTGAAGCTTTCAGAGATACCACATGAACTTCACCTGCAGATTGAGTTTTTCCAGTTGTCATGGTACTGTATATTTTCAAATTTCCATTTTCTCTGAGCACTGAGCACTTCATGTCCATGTGAAATGGTGTTTCACGTGTCTGTCCCTGACAAATGTATTATCTTAAATTCACATGAGCATTGTATCGCAGGTTAAAAACTGTTTCATACAATTATCACATGTGATATATTTACTTAAATCTATTTTGTCACATAAGCATTCGTGCTAATGTGTGCTGGAAAAGCTGTGTAGCTGGAAAAGCTTTTAAAAATCAGCTTAAAACAAAATACACCTATATTTGTCCACACACCCACACTGACACTGCACATCGGTTTCCTTTGGGATTCCTTATCATCAACCTCTGTCTACTATGTCTATTTTTTCTGTTTTCATCCTCTGCCATGCTCTGCCCTCACTGTCTGGGATTATGATCTAACTTTATTTTTTAATGTGCCAAATCCTCTCAGACAGATCGTCCCTGTCAGGGAATTACGCTGCTAAATGACGGGAACACAGTCAGACACCACAGGGACTCATAATCTTAATAGTGACCCTGTTATGGCAGTTGCCCTTGAGGACTGTGTAGCTTTTTTGAGAATATATTTAACTGGGAAATTCATTTTATTAGTCAGTCCTGGGTGGCGATTTCTTACATTGATATCATTGGTTTTCCCACAAACCAATGGTGAAATGAGTTGCAGGTTCTATATCTGTAATCATATTCCAGTAACCAATCAAAAATGACCATTGAATGAAATGAACAAGTAGAGTCTGTGCAAATAATTTTGTTATGGATTGAGTTATTAATTTTTTTAACTACATAATGAGAAATACCAGTTTGGAGGCTAAAAACCATCTGACAGTAAACCACACATGATTTGCCTCCACTGAATTGCTGTCTTTACCAGTGGTTTAATACTAATGCATTAATTTAGACAGCCAATTAAACTGGTTGGTTAAACTGCCTGGTTAGAAAAAGATCAAGATCATACCATATATATATATATATATATATATATATATATATATATCACATTCATACCTGTGTGGACAGTAGATGAAAATGAACAAACTCTCAGAGTGCCATTTTATTGAAGGTAATTAATGAGCAAAGTCAAATAACAACTGGAAATTTTTACTGTAAACCAACTGCAACTGGATGCAAGAAAAGGACATTGCTTCACACTTTGATAACTACTGGAGGTGATATTTATTTTCTGGCTTTACACAGAAATCAAAATAGGGAACACTGCATATGAGGATTAACAGCGTTTCTGGGTTAATGTGGGCTGTGCCCATCAAAATGCCCAAACAGGATGACATATGTGGAACGTGAGAGTGAAAGTGTCAAATGACTGATGAGAGCAGAGATGGACTATATTCCTGATGCTCAGCCACTAACATTGTTCTGAAAGATGGAACTACTCTTTTCTGTTTTCCACCTTTAAAAGGCATCAATTAATGCTGTTGAAAATGGGTTCTATAGAGGCATATACACAAAGACACACACACACACACACAGAGGGCATGATCTAAAAGGATGAGGCATTTAACTAACTTTTTTCATTAAGTAAGAATTTCATTCTATCTAAAGGAAAGTATGACTCTAAACAGCCTATATACACACTTATGGTCTGTCATACAGCACAAGAAAGAGACAGAGGTGGCCATTTGCAAAATGGATTGAAATACACATAAAAAGCTGGTGAGGGAAAGAAATGCTTAGAACGAGAATGACACATGATGGTGCATAGGGATGGAGAGAAACAGAGAGATCTGTCTTTGAGATTTGTCACCGCAAAACTATCTTGGTGATCCGTAAATGTGTTCCTGGTGCATATTCAGGCTTGCAAGCTCACAGTATTCAAAGAGCAGCAGAAGCATTTGAGAACTATGGACTTGTTGGTGTGGCAGGGGAGGGGGACTGAACCTGTTTGACTTTTTGAAAAAGTGAAAATAAGATTAAGCCATTAATAACTTGTCAATTTGATAATTAAAGTGTTGCTGTTGTACTGATGTGGTGCTCTGTGGCTACTAAGGGGCAAAAAGTTCTGCAGTTTTGTCATCTTGAAGGAAAACATGAATTTGCCTAGATTATGACATCAGACATGTATCTCGCCAATAATCTGGTTGGAGACGCAGAGGGGACAGTTCCCTCCAGGCAGCTGTGCTAGAAGCCGAACCATTGGAATCAAAAAGCAAATTAGTCACATTCAGTGAATGATTAAAGTCCGCTGCTCACCAATCTGCCAGAGCAGCAAGTCCTCGAAATTAATTGACAAAATAAATCTTTTGTAATTGCCCTCCCGAGCAGTACAAGTAAGAGTTTTCTGATCTGACGCCCCTTTCAGCAGGACATCATTTATCAGTGAATTCCAGAACCTTTTCCAATCATAATTGCAAAACTAAAGCCATTTTCTGATCTGACACTGCTATTGGCTATGGTCTGGTTAGGTCTTGGAACAAGAACGACTTGGTTAGGATTAAGAAAACATTGTGGTTTGGGTTAAAATAATTACTTTTTTGTGGCCAGGGAACAATTGTGGTCATGGTCAAAACATATCAACACTAACTGTCAACAGGAAACAAGAAGAGGACGGTAGTGGTCTTCAGTATCTCTGTTATCTGTAATGATGCAGAAGTGATGGTGGATGATGCTGTAATACACTCTCTGAAAAAATGCAATAATCACCAACGATCCCCAACTAGTCTGTTTCTCCAAACGGACATACTAGTCCTGTTTGCTGCTAGTTAGTTATGATGGAAAAAATAAGGTTCTGAAACATGAGGCTCTCTTCATATGGCCAAACAGATCTTCTTATGGTTATATATTTTGATTTCTTTTTGTTTTTTGTAGAAATGTAGACAACGGAACACAAAAGCCCTTTTTAATCCTCTTTAATTAAAGTAATTTCGAATAGTACCTTTAGGAACATTACCAACAACAGACCAAACAATCAAACTTTCTCTGGATTGTCATTTGTACAATTTACTTTTTCAATTTCTTTGTAAATGCCAATGTCTACATTCACACCTGACCTTAGCCTTTAGCACATGCACAGTTGCTTGTTTTCTTCACATAGACAATCAAAATATGAAACTGCATCAACTGAAAATGCATCAACCACTGAAAGGGGTTTTATGCATGTATTGAAGTAAATATGGTAAGAAGCAGAATAAGGAAATGAAGTCAGTCAATAAAGGTCTTTACAAGTCAGTATATTTCTATATGTACTTGTAAATACATGTGCATGTGTGTTCATGTTTCATACAAGCTCCTGTTTCTCTGTATGTGTCCCAGCCTCTCTAATACTAACAACTCCTCCAAGCAGCTCACTCCTGCAGGTGTCAGAGGGAGTCAGGGCAGCACAGCCATCAGGGAGAAATATGGGCTGTAAGCCGGAGCTGCAGCACCATTACCGCCAGCGTCTTACTGCTGCTTTCATCTGTTAGCTCTATCTCAATGGTCATCTGGGGAACCTGGCGGCTGCGCTGCCATCAAATTGGAGCTGGGCAGGAGGAGGAAACAAAGACCATTATACAAGGTGTGTGTGTGTGTGTGTGTGTGTGTGTGTGTGTGTGTGTGTGTGTGTGTGTGTGTGTGTGTGTGTGGGCAATGGTGGGGGACCAAGGGTGACAAATGTAGTTCTGTGCAAGTGCTTGAGTGTATTTCAGCGTATGTGGGTGCTCGCATTTCTGTATGTGTATACTCTTGTGTGTGTGTGTGTATGTGAGAGCGAGAGAGAGGGAGAGAGAGAGAGAGTGAGAGAGGGAGAGAGAGAGAGAGGCTGCATAACAAATCAAAAGCGCTGGTTTGTCCATAAGAAGTCTCATGACTGGAGGCTACAAAGAGAAGCTGGCACAACACTTTGTCTGCACTGCTTCTCCCTCTCTCTCCAGTGGCAGGTTGTTTCACTGAACGACAGTACAGCAGCTGATACAGTACAGGTTTCTCTGACAGCTCTGTTCAATAGTGTACTGGATAAAGTAACTGTTATTTATGTCTTTGTGTAAGTGGATGCGAACAAATGTGTGGCAGTCTGTATGAGAAGAGAATCGTTTGAGTGGGTATTGTGACATTGTTAGTGCACAAAACGGTTTGGCAGCGTGCAGCTGCTTGTTTGTGTTGGCGTGACATTAAGAAAATATATTTCATGTTAGAAATTTTTAAAATACTGCTTTCATTTTCAATTTTCAGAAACTAAAGCAGAGTAGGGTAAGAGTCCCCTCAGAGTCAGGGCTGAAGACAAGGCTATTACTTCCAAAGAAGGGAGATGCTGGGCGCTGCAGACGCATGAGCCATATTGCACACTACACTGATTTTCTACCAGGTTGTACAGCAACCATTCACCTTGACCCTAGATGTGCTTATATAACTCTGCTCTCTGATCCTGTCAGGACTTAAGTAATACTGATAGTAAAAATAAGTCAGATTTATATGACACTATGTAGTGTACTAAAGAATGCTTCAGAAAGAGCAAAATCTTACAGATAGAAAGTCTGAGGGTGAGAAAACTTCTTGACTAGTAAGTAAACAACTGTTAATGCTAATGTTGGCTATGTAGCAATAGCAAAACTTACAAGCAGCTCCTTTAAAAAATGTAATAAAATGATTTTAAATTCCTGGGAAGTGTTTAGGATGGGTATTGTAACACTGCTATTAGATAGGAACAGGACAGATGACAGAAAATTAGAGGGGAGAGAGACGTTGAATGATATGCATCAAAGGTCCCTGGCCAAACACGACCGGGGGACATTGCAGTTCATATCTTAACTGCTAGGGCACCCTCAATTCAGGAAGTAGTGTGTCCTCTATGTAACGAGGTGGAAAGATTGCGGTTAAGAATGGTTGTGTAGCGCATCAGCTTTTGATGCAGAAGACCACAGTTTACATCCCTTACAGACTTGCAGTTATCCCTCTTTTTATTGCCCATAACAACAATCTTTCCCTCATCTTAACCAAATATTTGAACACCAACCGCATCATATTAATCATTTTATTCCCTTTGAGCGTATTGCACAAAGCAAGAAATTTACCATTGTGTTATCATTAGGCTGCTTGGTTTTGACTTCCCTCCACTACATTCAAAATCATATTCACATCCATTTCATAATCAAAACCTTTTCTATTCCATTTTTTAAACGTTTAGAAACTGACTATGATAGGTCCAGCATGAGAGTCTCTTCTATTGTAAGTGATGTAGACGTGTGTGTATGTGTGTTAATCACATCAATACTTGCAGTGGTGAGCTGGTGGAAAAGGACATAAACAAGAGTTATGGTTCTATCGCCTGGTGTTTCTGTCTCTGAGGGAGAAAGACCTTTTAGTGCTGACACATGCCTGAGTGCCTTTAACGTTGAGGGGAGAAGATATTATGTTTCTGACATATGACTGCTAGAACAAACACTCCAGAGCAAATGATGGCAGAGATAATGATGACTGCTGTAGCTGCTCAATCCCCACGTGAAAGTCTGAAACTCAGTTTGTCCTGCCCTGGGTGTAGCTGTTGGTAAAATGCACATGATGTTCTTCTTGCAATGCAATGCACGAGCTGACGTCCATATGAGCCCCTTGAGGGTCGATTCATATTTGCACCATTTAGGTGTGATTGATTTGCCACTCAGGATACGCCTACAGCAGTCTGAGATCGTCTCTGCATTGCCCAGAGAGCTGCTGGTTTTATGAATAGATCTGATATGCATTTGTCAATAATATGGATCTGAGCATTTCCACTGCAATGGCCCAGAGACGTTTTCAGGAATGTTTGTTTGTTTGCACCTTGTATGTTTCTATGTGTGTGTTCTCAGGTTGTCTTTGGGTGAAAGGTAGGACAGTGTAAAGATGTGATTATGAAAAACATGTGTTTAAGTTTAAACATCGGTTAAATACATCGGGCAAGCGCACTTAAGGACGGAGGAGTAAACACACTGAGAAAGTTGATCAGATCAACAGCTGTGGTGCATCACAGTAAAGATACAGAATATAAAGAACAATATTGAGATCATGCAGGAGCTTTGCTGCTTTAATGCACTTGGCATCTTGGGAAAAATGCGCTGATGTGAGTGAAGTGATTTTGTAGCCAAAATTATGCCACCTCAGGAAAATATGAAAACAAACGTACAGATTAAATTTTATACACAAGGGTCATTTGTTTCTTTTTTTGTCTGATTCTGTCTGTTTCTTTTTTGTGTGTTGCAAACAAGGAAAACTTCTGTGAAAAGCTGAGAGGATTAAAGCTCTCAAAGAAGAAAGCAAATTGCTGATGTTTGGGAAAATGTGTCGTATCCTGGGAGGTAATACAAATGTGGTTTTTCAAACAGGGAGCCTGGATATTGGACTAAAATGTTTAGTTTGTGTTTCATCATCATGTTTATGATAATAATCATGATCTTACTCTAACTTAATACTGAAATAGTTTTATCTCATTTTGATTAAGCTCAGGGTAGGTATGAGAAAATTATGGGAGCGCAGCAGAAGGTGTAGTCTTTTTTGTATGGTAACAAAGTGCTTTTTTTTTTTTTTTTTGCAAAGGCTCATTAAGTTTTGTCTGATGAGACAGGGAGATTTGTGTTTTTTATCATTTTATAATTTTTATCATATCATCCAAAATATCATCAGAATTTGTTGGAATAGTTTTGTCACACAGTATCAAAAGCACATGCTGGTACATCAAAGCATTTGCCCGTATCTCCCATGGTTTTTTATGATGCTTGACAGTAATGAAATGGGGTTTGTAAAAAATTATGTTCCATCTCACTTCAGTTTGATCCACTGTGATAGGCTGCCTTAAGGTAGACAGTTCATTCATTTTCATGTTTGTTCAAATATGTCATCTCTCCTTGAAATGTTTTAATTTAAATCATTGTTTTGATATATTTTAATGCTACAAATAAAACAAACAAATTGGGATGTGGATTTGAATAGAGGCCTATGGTCGGTTCACTCAAAGATGTGAGTGTGAATACAACTATTGGTTGGCTTTTTAGTGTGCTCTTAACAGACACAATCACCCAACAATCCAGTGCCAGAGGAAATAGAGTGCCTATGCACAGCTGGAGAAAAAAAAGCAGTGTAAATGAGCAATATAGGCAACTAAAAATGCCCTATAGCAAGCACAGCTAGCAACATCCAAACACAATAACAACCACAGATTAACAACCTAGTGACACCGTAACAACCAAAAACTGTAGCTGTTTCTCAATTCAGGGGCCACATCCCTCAAAGGACATGGTCAAACCAAAATGTGTCTAGTTTACAGGGTATTTCCCATTTATACTTGGCCACTGTTTTATTTGCAGAGTCTCTTTTTGCAAAGTGATTCCATAGTGATCACATAATATGAAATGAATCTCGGGATAGGTTAGGACAGACTTGTTGCACAGCTGTGACACATTTGGTCGTCTTGAATTGAGACACAGCTAGTGTCTTCAGAAAATATTAATATTAAATAAAAAATAAATATTTATTAAGAAGAGTAATTAACAAAGTCTTAAATGATTACTTCTCCTGAAAACAACTAGAATTCTTTCATTTGTCACTGAAAAAATGAAGAGATGTTTTATTTATTAAAATGAGACATAAAAAAGAAAAAATAACATGACTGTGTTCAGATGTAACCAGATTAATATTTATTTTAATTGGTTCGTATTATATGTGCATGACCATCAAGCAAAAGGCAGTGTTGTAAGAACAGATTGTGTTGCATTGTGCTACAGTATAAAGCTGTTTTCCATCTTTTTAGATAGATAGATCCCTTTATTGTCATTTTTATGCTCCACATAAAAACGAAATAGTGTTTCACACATGCCACCAGTCGATAAACACACTTCAGTGAAATATCTTAACAGAATCTTAACAGAGATCACCTGTTTCTGCAGGTTGTGCTGCTGGTGGTAGACTGAAATATAGTTCCTGGTGTTCTTTCTTTCTTTCTTTCTTTCTTTCTTTCTTTCTTTCTTTCTTTCTTTCTGTCTGTCTTTTTAAATCTATAGCACTAAAAGGAGTCAAGTATTGCAACTTCATGACTTCTTTACTTTTCTCTTATTCCCCTTTATTCCCCCGCCCTATTCATTTCTTTTTCTTTGGTTCTTATTTTTTTCCAAAAGTCCTTTTTTTTCCCATTGTCTTGATAAATGTTACATCGAGCATAAATGTTTTAGTGCCACATGCAATTTTGATGGGGGTGCCACCATTCTCATGTCTTTTTAGAATACAGTATGCAGGCCTAATTGTGCCATGCGCAGTTATCCCAAATCCCACTTTAATGCAAAACGGTGAGGAGGAGTAGAAACAGAATATGTTTGATGCCTATATCTGGACTGAAGCCACAAACATACGTGTGTTTCCCAAACGACTCACTCCAACTGCATTAAAACTGAAGTGCACTGTTGAAATCCATTTGTTGCGTTTGAACATCACTTAAAAATTACCTAGGCCCTGACCTCTGCATCTCTAACACCTCAACATCATCACTGCCTTGTTTATTGGTCAGTGATGCTGCAGGTAGCATATAGCCAACAGTCACTGCATGAGGAAGTCCTATAGGTTCAGAGTGGAAAACAAAATAAAATATGCATATGATACTTTTGACAAAATCTGACTGTTTGATGTTCACGCTGGGTGAACGCAGAAAACAGCAACAGTCCCATCACCTGTCACCATGTTTTCCTCATTGATTCTTACCTAGATTTTCATCTTTAGCCTGACTTTTTGAATATGCAGCACAGTGTAAAACATAAATGTTAACAAGCAGGCTAATAGTATTCAATATAGTGCAATTTGCATTAAATCGACACCTGTTTTCGGCTGCTCAGTTGTGAGAAGTGATGGTTTTTACAGCAAATTCTGAATTTTAAAGTGTCAGGATCTAACACAGAATCTTATTGTCTCCAATAAATGAAAAGCTGTTGATTTAATTCTTATAACAAACTGATTTGCATTGAAAATGGAAGATTCCTTGGCTTCATTTTGTGTTTTGACGATTGCTATCGTTAGTTGTACATACTTTGCCCTCACAGACGCCATTCATTCCCCAAACCCCAACCTAAAGATTAGCTATCACAACTTCATGCCATTTCAGCCAAAACTTGAATCTATCAGCTACCCAATCTAAATTAGAATCGCCTTAAACTCAAATAGGTTGCCAGCCCTTAAATTAAGAAAGGAATGTAGCAAAACACCTGCAAGCAAGTCCTATTATTTTTGATCGTCCTAATGTCTTTGCCCCTTTCAGGACATTTGGTCCTCACTAATATCTAAACACACACACACACACAGTCACGCACACACACACACACACACACACATATAGCCTACACACACCAAGACATGCACGCATGCACACACAGGTGTCGCTTTCCAGTGCGATGAATCTGCAGATGCAGCCTCACCGCATTCGGCGTGCAGCGGCTGACGTCAGGAGGAGAGCGGAGCGAGAGGAGTTGAAATAGGGCAGAGCAGGAGCGGAGCGCTGAGAGGAAACCAGCCGGAGGAGCCGGAGGATGGCAAGCCGCTGCTGAGAGTTGGGACGCGCCACCCGTCGCTACTGACACAGCTGCTACTGATACACCAGTCCATAATTAATCTGAACCCTTTTTTTTAAAAAAAAAAAAAAAAAAAACCCTGCCGAGCGGGAGGAGAGGAGTGGAACTAAAAGAGCGCAGTTTGGACGCGGTGCTGCGAGGGAAATCTGTAGCACATTTGCTCGAATTTCCTTTCTTTCTGTCCTCTTGCCTCAGAATACCACAGGTAAGGTGGAAGCTGTGTATACCGATGCGGAATAAGGGCTTAAAGGTGTCTTTGTTGTTGTTTTTTCTTTTCCCAAGTTTGGTTGTTTTGGGTGCATGATGCTGCTTTATCTGTCACTATTCGCGTTAGGAGTTTGAGTGAAGGGAAACTGTGAAGAGGATGGCAGTGGCGTGCTTTAATTTTGAATTAGTTTGTGAGTAGCTGGGGAAGGGTGCATCAATAAGAGAGGGGGAGAGAGCTCCAGAATTTACAGCTTGAGAGATATGTGTGAGGTGCAGCCTTATAGCGCAGGGCGATGTCAATGACAGTCTGTGACAGTGTTTAACTACAGAGCCAGGTATGTCGCCTATTATCTGGCTCCACACGGGGTAATATGAATCATTCAATATGACCAGGTGCCAGCTTTGGCCACCTCACATAACCGTGCAGCGGCTCTACCTGCTTGAAAACAGCAGGGCAGTGTTTGATAAATGGCTCCAGTAGGACTCCTCTGCTCGGATGCGCCAGGTTTGCTCAAGCAGCAGAGGGACTGAAATGATAACACAGTGAGACACGCACATCCCTTGCTGGGCTCTGTGGCATGGCTTCCCGGTCCCAACACCCCCCCCCCCCCCCGCCGCCGCCGCTCACCCGGTCCTTCTGCCATCAGCCAATTTCTTTGGCAAGACGCAGGGAAGACTTCATCCATGAACGATCAGTGTCTTATAGAGCACATACACCCCTCACCTCCACTCACCAGCATGCAAAAACTCTCAAGAATGAGGACGGTGGGGGGGGGGCATTTCTAAACATGATGAGATTTCCTTGTCTTATTGTGTTAAATGAGCTGCTTCAGCTCTCTCTCTCTCAAGGGAAAATCCTATCAGTGTCACCAGAGAACTGGCACGGCGGCAGCAAAGCCTCCGTGACGGCCAGCGGAGTGGGAAATGAGGATTGGTCGGCGCGCACGCCGCCGTGATACGGCGTATGTTGCGCCGGAGCTCTCCATGGTGCTGAAAACGCTCCAGCCTCCCGCTCCCACTCCTCGCCCGCCCCTCGCACTCCAACCTTTAGCTGTGTGTTGGATTTCCTCTCTACCTGGAACCAGATGTGGAGCCAACATCCAGCAACAGAATAGCCGTCATTCATCACTGTGCTAACTGTGAAAAACTGGTTGTGAATCATAGCCCTTCGGCTTCAAGCGGGCCAACAGCCCTTCCAACTCTTAACTCAGGCACGTAATCTCTCACACACACAAGCGCACACGCACGGACCCGGATCAATATCTTACCATCGCTCCTGAATGGCAGCAGTTGTCCACTGTGTCTGCCTGCGATGGGATGAACTCGAAATTTACAGTGACATGCAACCTTCAAAATTGTCCTGATCATTCATTGCAGAGGAAAACAAACAAGCAAGCTCAGAGACACAACATGTGATTTCTGGCTGGCTGGTTTTCATGAATTCAACACTTGTTTGTATTTCTCATAGCCAACTCAGTAAAGCTGTTTAAGGAAATAATAAAAAAGGCAAGAAGAGCAGGGGTGAAGTCACTTCTTATTATCACCGAGTTTACTTGACAACAATTTAAATACTGTTCAACAAAGAACAAGAGCATTGCATGTGCACAATAACAAAATATTCTTAACAAGGGTCATGGTGACTCTGAAATCACAAAGTCAGTTTTCAGGCTCTTCTAAATTACTACTGCAGGTTTTTTAGGGGGGGGCACATCATGTCCTGAACCCTTCAGAACTGTTCGGCAGCCCACCCTGGGGTCACAGTCAGTGGGCTGAGAAATAATGATGTAGCCCAGAATAGTGACACAGTCGGGCTTATTGCAGTTTGCAATCTGGTGTGTAACTTATTAGCTGTCTCACAGAGAGCCATTACAGCGCGGTGTCCAGCAGATCATGGCTGGTTGTTGTGCTTCAGAGAGAGCCTAATAGTGGGATGACTCACACATTTACAGATTGATACTCAAGACACAGTAGCATATAGCCATACTGGTGTTTGCACACACACACACACACACACACACACACATATATGCATACAAAAATCATCACTGTAACATTTGAATCATGAGCACTGTATTAGCCTTCTGGAGTATCCTCTTCCTGCTAAGCGCTTAAATCCTGCGAAAGCCAGAACCAGCATGAAACCGTGTATGGATGTAAATGCATGTGTGCAGTATGTCATGTGTATTAGTTAGATAAAACAAAAAATTACAAGGATGGCAATAACTGACTAATCTGCTATTGCGTGTAACCAGGCTAAGAAAGAGTTTTCACATGCTTCCACCGGACTTGCATGATTGGCTATTCTTAGCCTGGTAGTCTATTTAACCATGTCTCCAGACTAGATTTAAATATGTCAACATGAGCACCAGTTCTCCCTCTCCAATAAGCTGTGAACAACCACAAAACGGCAATATTGACATTGTTCAAGTTCTCAAGGGATAATAAGATTTTGAGTTGCCAGTACTTTTTGTTTTGGTTGCTTTCAGTGTCGATGTTTAATCATGGACAGATACAGTTTGTACATGAAAGAACCAAAACAGAACTGAAAATAATGTATGCCCATACAAAGTAGCCTTACCTCCCATACTGGTTCAAAATCAATTTGAAAATATGATGAATGTGATACTTTATTGATCCAAGAAGAGAAACTCTCTTTACGGTGTTCCTTGAAGGCCAGAGGTCGGATTCAGCAACAGAACAGCAGGTTGGAGTTCAGTGTCTTGCTCCAGGACATTTCAGCTGAATGAATGGCCACTGACACGGGAGGGTGAACACAGGTCATTTTGGGAAAAGCACAGTCTCTCTGCCCCCTTGACTTCCCTGCTGCTCACATTCCCAAATACTGGAAAAGAGGGAAGCCTGAGCGTGGCAGACAGTGCTTCTTCAACACAATACAAGAGCAAGCAACACGCACATATGTGGTTTATGAGAAATATCCTGTATTCTTACTCCATTACTGTTGTAATTGGTCCCGACAAAGAATTTTTTAAAGTTTGCAAGGGAGAGTTTAGCAGGCATGTAGATGAAAAATACAAGTTGTGTTTAACAGTATGTTGAGTTATTTGTTTTAGAGAGGAAGTAGGCTGCAGGACAGAGCAGGATTTTGATGCTTCCAACTGCTATTTCTGTACAAGCTTTTACAGCAAGTAGTGGTTAGAAACTCAGTTTCTTGTGCCAGGATAGAACAAGGTTTGTTTAAAATACCCAGAACACATATTATGGTGATAGATATTCAGAGTTTCAGCTGTACACTGTGTGGATTTTTTTTAAATAAATTTGAGGTAGGCACTGCAGGCGTTAAACAGTCACACATAAACAGCCCTGGATGACAATTCCATGTAACGTTTAATTAGAGTAGATTAAATTTTTTTCAATCAATTATAATGTCCCACTCATGAACAGTTTAAATGCTTGGCATTGCATTGCCTGAACCCCATGCAGAGCTTGTCTAATCAGGAGCAGAATTTATTTCCACACAACAAAGTTATCCCCTCGGGTAAACCGAACCCACTTCCTTCCCTTCTTTTTTTTTACGCCTGGTGACTTTGATTTGTTTGGCTTTGCAAATTTTCCAAAGAAATATAATGAGCAGTACTCCAAACAAAGGCAAAAATGCACTGCAGATGGTGAGTCACACTCTTATGGGCTGGCTCATGCGCCGTACATTCACGCTTCTGATGGGGCTGACAAGATTAGTTTTAAATTGAACTGATGAAACTGTTCCTCATGGGTTTAGCAGGGGCACTGTGACACTCACACACACTCATACCCAGAGAAATATAACTCTGATTAACATGAGGCCTATGACAATGGGAAGTACTTAATAGAAGTGACACTGAAACTGAGGAGGACCAGTAACTTGCTCCATTAGATTCAGTACTTCTTTATTCCTTACACACGTTGCCGTGTCTGTCGGCTCACCTGATAAGTCTCCCGTAGTCTCTGTAGAGTGCAGGGCTGCAAAATGTGGGCAACACGGTTCACTTGAAATTCTGATCACCAATGTTGAACTTCTAGAAATGACCTTTACTGCTGCATCCCATATGAACACAGCAGCTGAGCTCAGAGCATCAGCTGCGCAGCTCAGAGCAAACAGTGCTCGCCACCTCCTTCGCCTGAATGCAGGAAACTGACGAAAGAGACAGCAGAGAGGGAGAAATGTGGAGAGGGGTTATGGAAAGGTCACCGGGCATATCTGTTTTCTGCAGTGAATTTAGTCAGCCATCTGTCTGTCCATTTTATGCAGTCATCCCTTACTCAGCTCACATTTGTTATCTTGAAATTTTACTTCACCCACTGTAGTAGGCAACCCATTGTCTAATTTCTCCTGTTCACTGAAAACATTCAACAAGTCAAGTGGAGAAAGTCTGAGGTTAAGTACTAGTCATTAGCAATCAGCTTCCTTTGTCATGAAAATGGCTTGTTGCTAAGGCAAAAGGAGAGCAGCAGATGCCAATGAGGGGCAGTATATGAACACGAATATGTCTAATAGCTGTTTTCTTTATCTGACCTAACTGATCTCACATAGACAGTAAAAAGTGGTTTAAAACTCTGAAAATAAAAAGAGTATAGATTATTTTGTTACACGTGCTGCTCCCAAGGTCAAGAATGAACTTCCAGGTCTGCATGGCATGTTTTCAATGCCTGATCATAATTATATGACTTTTATGTCTTGTTCATCCTGACTGAGATAATCAGATGCTGAGATGCTAAGTAAGAAATTAATGCCATGGTATTTCTTTTAACATACTGATGTCAGTAATTACATGATATTATACACTCCGTGCCACAGTGTTGGTTTTGGTGGGAGACCTGAAAGCAAAACAAACTGAGGAAAACATTTCAGAAATTCTAACCAGGGATGAAAGGTTAAAGGTTTTGAAGCAAGCTTTAAAAGTTCCCTTTGGATTTACGACATGGGTAGTAAACCTCTTGCACACACCTCTGCTGTTATTTGGAGCTAGAAAATCGCATTTCTGAATCAATGTGAAGGTGAAGCTTTGGTGGAGCTGCAGTAGAAAAAAAACATCATAATCTGACAGCCTGTCATGAAAGAAAACACGCTGACAAACAAACCTCTTTGTGAACATTAATAAGTCAGTAACTAACTGCTGAATGCCCAAATGCGTATGAGGGAAATGTATTAGCTTTGAAACTGTAGAGATAATTTGTGAGATTTCTTGAAAGCAGGAACTAGTGAGCATTTAGGGCAACATTGACAAAGGAAACACTGAATCAGTCAATATTGTAATAACCTACACTGAGGCCTTGTCCACATGTACATGGGTACTTTTTTTTTTTTAAATGTAACATCTTTTATGTGTTTTGGCCTTTCGTACCCACACAAATTACATTTTAGGTCACAGAAAACAAACCTTTTGCAAATCAAGTCAGGATTACATTCAGAATCTCTGTTTTCAGTGTTGTTGTGTGGACAGGAAAAACTAGGTTTTTGGCTTGGAACTTCATTGTTGTTTGCCAATCAGTAATACCTTTTTTTTAGGCTGATTAGTTAACATGGCTTTACAGTTAGAGTTATATTGCCATCTGTTGATTTGGCATGATGGATGATAGTGTTTTTTGCGTTTTCATGTGGATGGTTATTTTTTTTAACCCATATTTAATAAATACCTGTGTACGTGTTGACTAGGCTGAGATTTCATATTTTTACCAACCTTGCCCCCTAGAAATTACGTTTTTACTTTATATAACTAAAGTGCAACAGCAGATAGGCTACTTTTGTAGGAAATGTAATCACTGGCTTGATTATGTTCAGAGGCAATGTTTTTGTTGAATGAGGAACCTGAACATTTATTAGTGGCAGCAGAGTCAGTACTAGGTGGTTAGGGTAGATGGAATTTGTACAAAGTGCATGACTGAAAAACCAGAGACCAGGGATTGCATCCAGAGTCCCATCTGTGGTTTATGTAAGAAAAGCACTTAAGTTAGGGACAGATCCTGGTTTTGGTGAAATGTAAACACGTTGTGTCTGAACCTGACTGGACTAGACGATAAGATATCTTGGGGGAGACATGAGCATTTTACTGACATGTTCAGCATCATCGTTTTTGCCACTTGTGAAACACATGAACTGACAGCATATCCTCATGTTAATAGAAAACATAATCCAGCTGTTATTATATTTTGCACAAAACGTATTTGCTGCTGCTGCTTTAGTTGTGTGAACATATAATTTTTAGGAGACAGGGTTGTATATTAGAGATGAATCCTTTGCCCCTTCACATGCATTGATTTCTGGCTGCTACTGCCATGAGCGAGGCTTCAAGTGGTTCTTCAGCCAGTTGTGATGATATATACAAACCACATTTTTCTCCATAAAGTGCCTCTGGAGAGCCATTTATGCTTTAGAAGGTGTTTTTCTCTTCATTGCAGACCTCTTTCATGTGGTTTGCTCGCACTTTGCCACTGCTCTATAATTAGCAGATGCAGTTCTGTTAGCCAGGCATTGCACCCTGTTATGACACTCCAGACCCCCTGATATCCCTTCTGTTTTGTTTTTTTTTGTTTTGTTTGTTTTGTTTTGTTTGGTCTTTCAGCCATGTCATATAGCCTGCAGGGGTTTTCTGGATTTAACAAGTCACTTGCAGTTTGTGTGTCTTTAAGCCATACCTGACAAGTAGGATGTGGGCTTGTCAGAAAAAGACCAAAAGTCAATATCACTGTTGAGCAAGAAAGCTAAAGAGAGAGGGTAGGAGAATAGAGTATGACATAGATGGAAGGAGCCTCCTATTCATTCTCTCTCTCTCTAGTCTCGAGATGGGGTCTTATTACTACCTAACAGCCTGAAGCTCTGTCTCTTCTACAAAGACAGAAAGTGGCAAAGAGAGAGTGTCAGGTAATGATTAATTCTGAGGTAACACAGAAGAAGCCATGCTGATAAGGATATGTGCACCACTAAAGCACCACAACCTGTATTGTGTTCTTTCCAAAGACTCTGCGTCTTCTCTAGGAGGCCAACTCATTCTTTTTCTGTGTAAGGGTACATTTTAGCACAATCTGAAAAGGCACATGTGCAGTTGTTTCTCTGCAAAAAAAAAAAGGATGCATTAACTTTTCTATCGCTGCTGCCATATGTTTTCTGTCATATGTTGTAATTGCTTTAATGGCATCCTTATTGTTGCTCACATTATTTGCTCTGCTGTTTGCTATTTCCTGTCTTTTTGTGTGCCTCTCTGGCTTATGCCTGTTGTTATGGATTTATTGTCTTTTTTTTCTTCTACAAAGTGCTAGACTTTTAGACTCAATTTTTTTTCTCCCCTTTCCCTCAGTTTCCCATCAAGCAGGGCTATGTTCTTGTAAGGCCATAGAAGATAAAATGTCCCTAGCTTGCATATCTGTATAAATTTAAGGAACATATCAGTATTTTGTTTAGCCCAATTGCTATAGATCAAAGATACTTTTCATAGCAGCTTTTCATTTTACGAATCACATTAGTTTTTAGATGTATTTTCATTGTATAAACATTATCAATTAGCAGACTCTTGAAACTTTCTTAAATGTTCACAAATTCTCTTTATACTATCTTCTGTTCATTTTGTATGCCTGTGGGTGACAGCAGTACTATCCTATTGCTTCATTGACACCCATGTTAACTGAGACCAGAAAATGGGGGGCATTTTAGATCACTATATTTCCCATATTTTCAACACCACAAACAAATTCTTTTCAGCGCTGTATTCAACAGAGTCTACCCTTACACAATAAAAGACTTTAGGCCGTAGAAGCTGCAGTCTTTGACTGGTAAACCTTAGTTCAAGTGGTGTCTCTCACCGTAATCCTGTTTGAACCAGCTGCAAAAAGGAGTTACCATCACAATGGCAACTAGTAACTGCAGCTGGGTATCACCTGATTAGTCTGATTAGTCTTCAAACAGACGTGAGGACACAGACACATGGATATACAGACACATATATAGAAATGCACAAAGACACACACTCACACACACATACAAGCAACTTGGTACCGCCATAACAACAGCCCAGAGCACTAGTCATCAATTAATCATTGCAGTCTAGCTCCAGCTTTACATGAAACAATTGCAGTTAAGCTGCCATGAATGTGCCTAAGAGAGAAACTTTCAAACCCAGTCTCATTCAGCCTCTCCCTATGCAATTCTTCTTTCATTCCTTTACATCAAAACTGGCATACGATAGCCATCCTGGCTCAAAGCCTGCATTTAAAATATAATTATTTATGTAACATCCACCATAATTGTCTGTTGATAGAGCTGTTATATAATCTGACTGCATGCACTGTCATGTGACAATGACCTGTGAGCATTGTGAGCAAAGATTATTTTTAGTTTTTAAGATTGTTCCATTTGAAGGAGACCCGAAGAGTTGAAGGTACCCAGTGTTTCCAGAGAAAAAGAAACTGATAAAAGTCAGAAAAATAAACATATTTTGTGTATCAGAAAAAATATACATTTTCTTCTTTATCCCTACAAAAGTTTGAACAATGTAACAATGTAACAATGTCATATGCAATCAGATAAAAGTCACAAAGGACATTTTACTGCAGAATCAGTAGTTTTACTGATACATGAAGCTGATAATACTTTCATACTTTTACTTAAGTAGAATTTTGAATGCAGGGCAGAGTATTTTGACAATGTTTTACTGATACTTTACTAAGTAAAGGAGCTTAGTACCAATCTCACCACTCATACTGTCAGTGTCTGAATCCATTTGTGCTAGTTTGTTTGTGTGTATCCAAGATGTTGTTGTGTACATTCAAAGTATTTCTGGTGAAATATGTTTTACACACACCCACACACGCACGCACACACACACACACACACACACACACACACACACACACACACACACACACACACACACACACACACACACACACAAACACACAGAGTAGGCAGTGGTGGAATGTATCCAAGTCCCACTTCAACTTTGTTTTGTGCATCAAATCAATATTTGGAGCTCATTAAGCTCAGAGTTCTGGGTCGGGATCTCCAGTATTTGGATCAAGTAGTTTGTGAAAAATCAGGTGTCAAAGTTAGTTTGTTCCAGTTGTTATTTCACTGTGTCACAACAATCGATATCAATAATCAATATTTCAGACCTGCTGCACAGGTCATCAAGTTGGAGTTACAGGTCATCAACTTTCATTTGGCATGCGTGCATGTATGTACACACAGTATTTCAGACAGTCAGGTCGTGTGTCAACACCATTTTTAATGCACAAGCTCATAAATTCTGTGATACTCTGAACAAGTCAGACTGAAGCTGTAAGGCCTGAGCTGTTTTTGTGTGTTTTAGAGCTGAGTTCTCCTCATGGTGTTGTGCAGCGTGTGTGTGTGTGTATGTGTGTGTGTGCATGTCTGTTTCTGTGCCTGTGTGTCTGTGTGAGACTGCATAGTTGTGATCAAACCAAACTATCACAGGGGTTTAGTGTAGAAAATTCTTCTGATCAAGGTTTTTCATTTTAACCTCTGTTCTGAAGATATTTTCACAATCCTTAAAGATTCTTCGAACAAGCTTGACGAAA
Organism: Trachinotus anak; assembly: GCF_046630095.1. Taxonomy (NCBI): domain Eukaryota; kingdom Metazoa; phylum Chordata; class Actinopteri; order Carangiformes; family Carangidae; genus Trachinotus; species Trachinotus anak. The sequence goes on along the minus strand of NW_027273875.1, from coordinate 3,303,658 downwards.
GAAATATTCCATCTGCTGCACAATAAAAAAGATTTTTTAACTGTTTCTCAAGTTGCGACTACACAGGCAGCCATGAAGCTGCTATCTTTGTTTTGATTCTGGAACAGAGACGCAATTTGGGAAACATTAAAAATCTTTTTTATCGTGCGGACACTTTTTTTTTCATTCAGATGGTAAAGGAATGTTTTGGGTGTCTGGAAAAACCTTTAGAACAGCAAACAACTGTCTGATTTTTCAAACATCTCCTGTTAATTATTGTTATAATTATTACTTTTAAATTATTTAACAGAAACTGATGATTGTCTGTACCCGAAATACCATCACAAGCCCCTGGACAATGAAGGTATACGGTCTGTGTGCAATGGTACAGACATTGTGACTTGAGCTTTCGATTCCCCTGACTCTGGTCATGTGGTCATGACAGTAAAGTGTGGGAAGAGAAACTGAAACATTTGGTAATTTATAGCAAATACAAGGGACACATATCATATATCATCATGAGATAGAAGTTATTACTGTGTTGAAATTTCTTTTTAATATACAGTGCATTGAGAAAGTATTTAGATCCCTTTTTTCACATTTTTAACGTTGCAGCTTGATGCTGCAATTGCTGAAATTCATTTTTCCCTTATCAATCCACACTTAAAACCCCATAATGACAAAGTGAAAACAGAATTCTAGAATTTTTCGCATATATACATATATTTTGTTTTTGTTTAAAGATATTTTTTTACTATATATTTTACTGTCAATGACCAAGAACAGGCCTGTTATCCTGGCTGGGTACAACCTGGAAGTCCACAACCTTTTTTGAGTAATTTTCCTCCAAGATATCATGCAAGTGTTTCTAGAGGAGCTGGTCTATCTTCCCTCCATGCGTGAGAGCAAGCCTCTTATCTTGGCTAGTTGGCTCTGGGAACCCCATCCCCTCCACCCCATGCCTAAAAACAGGGCTCCTATCCTGCGGAGGACATCCAGGGAACACCTCCTTCACTTGGTTTTTTGAGTTATTTTCCTCCCAGACGTAATGAGCCTAGTGTTTCTAGATGAACCGGTGGAGACAAGACCCCTGTCATCCACTGGGCTTTGTATCCCTAAAAACAGTCCTCTTAATCCAGCTAAGTGCCTCATGGAAGTCATGGACCCATCCACCGAGCCTTGTATGCCTGAGACCAGGCCTGTTATCTTGCCTAAGTCCCTCCCTGAGCCCCCCACCCCGCAGCCCTCCCAATCTTTCTCCATGCCTGACAATGGGGCCTCTATCACAAGTAAGGAGATCCAGGGAACACCTTGTCCACCAGGTTTTTTGAGTTGTTCTCGTCCCACATGTCATGAGGCCAGCATTTCTGGAAGAGCCAGTTGGCCCTCCCTTCCTGCCCGAGACCAGGCCTCTTATGCTGGCTTCATGGAAGACCCCTTCCATCCATTGGGCTTAGGTTAACAGCAGATGCTAAAATAAACCAAAGATAACTTACATTTTGGCAAATTTTCCAACACCACTGACGAGAAGCCAACTTTCACTTTTTTGTGTCCCCTGGAGACACTTCCATTGTCATCTGTGCTACTTACACTGCGTTTCTGAATTTGTTTGTGCTGTGCATATTTGCAGCATGATGATGGAGTCAAATAGAACAAAGGAGGGAAAGTTTGGCGATGATGATGTCACAGGTTCAGTTATGCTTTCCCAGCTGAAGATTTTCTTTTCTACTCTTTATTTTTGTTGTTATTTTGTTTGGTTGTTTTTTCACAGGCATAACATAACAACATAGTTTTAATCATCAGAATTAAGATTTCATAATCAGTCATCTTGAATTCATTCATGTGCAAAATTTGATCAATTCTGCTCTTGAATTAATTGTGAATGCACACAATTTAATAATTTATGTGCATGATTTAATAATCAGTGCTCTTGAATTAATGATTTTTGCACATAATTTAATAGTTTGTGCGCTTGAATGTATTATTCGTGCTCTCGAGGTAATTACTTGTGCACACAAATTACTATCTCATGTACTTGATTTGATATCATATTATATATTTGACATCCTCTTTTCTTCTAGAGGGCAGAAAACATTTAAGAAGTGCTATAGAAGATTTTCATGAAATGGATGATATGTCCATATGATACGTCCCAGGATCCACACTAATTACTAATTACTAATTTGAATGTATATAATCCTGTAACATATATTTTATCCTGTGAAATGCATTTTGCAAAACAACAAACCATTTTGCTTAAAAAACTTGGATGATATTTTGGGTGTCATCTCGTTCATCAACACTCAGCTCTATGTTTGCTCATAAATGTCTTTTTCAAACTTCCAGCCAACTGGATGTATCTTGTCAAATAGGTTTCTGATGTCTAAGGAGGAGGCAAAACATATGATAGAAAATAAAGAAAATAAATTATTATAGCTGTACACAAGAAAAATAAAAATATTTTGGGTATCAGGAAAGTATTTTTTTTTCTTTATCCATCATCAGTTTTAACAATCCAATAATGTCATATAGAATCAGAAATCAGTCACAGGGAACATTTTACTGCAGAACCAGTACTTTTACCCCAATACTTTAACTATATGAATCTGATAAGACTAACATACTTTTACTTAAGTAGAAGAAAATACACAAACTGTTTATTATCATTATTATTATTAATAATATTATTATTATTATACTCCCTTCCACTTGGGAGATGATGGGACTTTTCTCAGTGATATGTTTCATAATTTCCAAAATATTCAACATTTGGTCTGCAATTTTTCCTATAGAAATCAATGGGCAGCATTGAGGGCTGGCGAGTGGGTGACATCACAGACATATTTCTGTTTAAAATTTCACTCCTCACACATTATTTCTTGCCAGAATGTAGGTAAATTTGTCCTCTTTTACATAATGTAACTATCTTAACACACAGACTAAAAACTTTGGCAATAGGAGTTATGATCTTTGACTGAATAGCAGGAGTCAAGTCAAAACTCACAAAAGTCTGAATCTCTCCTAGCAACCTTAACTGGAGCTGGTTATACACAGATGATGGACATTTAGTCATTAGTCATCTAAGATCTTACTTGTGCAAATCACATGGAGACCAAAACCAAACTAAATGATCAAGTTGATCAAGTTTTGTCTGTGAATCCTGATATATCTTATTTCTCTGTGCAATAGACCTCCACTGTTGTCCAGAAGCTATTAAAAACACATCACACACCACTGCACCGGCACACTGTAGTTTATTTGTAGTCAGTTCTTCTGCTGAAATACTCACTAGCGCACAAAACCAGTGGCTGAGTCGCAAACAAATTCACTATTTACTCCTGTTTGTGTACTGTTTGCTAAATTCTACAGTTCCCAGATGTTTCAGGCAACTTTTAATCAAGCTGTCAGTGCTCTGCTCATTCTTTTGCTATATGCCTGTTCACACCACTCGCCTGAAAGCTATGCTACTGCTGCCGTTGGTGCAGCATTTCAAAAGCCCCAACTCCTCCCCAGCATCCACCTGTAGGCTCTGGGTCTGGCTTCCCCTAAAGACCTAGACAGGCAAACAATGAGGTCAGAGCCTAGACACCAAAAATTAATGCTGTTCACATTCTACATTTACATAAAAATCTATTCCACTTGAGTTGGCTGACTAGAATATATATATGACACATGCCATGTTACAAAGCCACTGGTTTCAAGCTTCAGGAAGTGAACAAACTTCCCACTTTGATGAAGGCTAAAATATCTGTTCCCTATTCCCTTTGTTCTTCCAACTACAAACAGTCATCATTAATTAGATCTTTTCTTTCTGAATTAGTTTCAACTTGATTATCAGAGTAAAACCTTTTTAACTATTAGGTGTAAGTATATCAGCTTTTAACTGGTATTCTGCCAACCTAATCTCCTTTCAAATGGGCAGTACTTATGAGTCTTTTATATTGCAGTGAATGACAGTTCATAACCTTATCTTTTCAGACTACTGTGCTGTATAAATCCTCTTTGGGAAACACCACTCCAGAGCATCCTGAGATTCATCACATTTCTTGTCATAAAAATAAATAACAGTGAAAAAAAAAACCTGAAAGGATGTGTATCCTGTTCACCCGGAGTGTCTAGAAGATAACCAGGGTTAGAACATACGATCCTGATGTGCGGCAGACTGACAGATTGACAGCCTTGGAGTTTTCAGTATCTTCTCCAACCACACAGGAACCATATATAGACAAGTAAGTCTCTGCGGCAAGAATCATGAAAACATTTTGGGCAAAGGCGATCTCCTTGGTGGCTCTATTTCATGCTGCAGAGACATCTGTCTGAGTAAGGGGCTGTTTGAAACCTGAGTGCTGGCAGATAGACCAGCACACACAGGATGATAGCAGAGATTTTACTGAAGAGGAGGATCAGTTTGAGGCAGCACTCAAAGTAACAGCATGTAGAGAGGTTTGTTCCAAAATGGGGCATGCACCATTTGGGGAAAAAAGTGGTGTACTTTTGCAAAATGACTGACAGCATAAATTTTTTACCTTCAACTTTTAAAGGGCAGGTTAACCCAGTTGACAAAATTCATAATACTTTCAAAAGTAGTGCTCTTCTTATTAATTGAGGAATATTTCCTAAAATGTTAATACACAGAGAGAATTCAAAAATAAAATATGCATGTGCCATGGTAGTAAAATTAGCTAAATACAATGTTTCACATGCAAAAGATTTTACTTCAGGGCGCTGAACTACAAACCTTACAATTTCAGCATCTGGTGTAGTTTTCACAGATGTTATTTTATCTGTCCCTCCCGCCCTCCTTTGTAATCTTTTTAAATACTCAGCAACTTGCAGGGGGAAATCATGCTGAGTGGGGACTGATTGTCAGGCTGGAACTGAATGTGCCATTTGTAACTGTGACAGCAAACCTACCTGGAGCGCAGAGCTGGGACAGAGAGCTGGAAGAAGAGCTCAGACTGATCACTTGAATTTGTCTCAGAGCTCAGCTAGAGGCCTTCCCCTGGTCCCATTATAGAGAAAAAGAAAGGCTTCATGCAGTGTTCATTTACATGCCAGTCTTACATTTGGCTGTAGTCTTGGTCTCTTGACAAACATGTCCTTTTAGTCAGGGTAATTTAGCCAGATTTTAGCTAGGTCATATCATATCATATCATATCATATCATATCATGTTTTGTTCAACAACTTTGTTCAAAACCTTCTGATGCTGTGAGTTGCCAGGTATAAATCTGGAATACTGTAGATATTAAACAGTATCTAGACCAACACATTGATCACTGACACTTATTACATATTAGCACCACTGCTGTTGTTTGCCATAACTTTGTGTAGACAACAAGCAACTGACTGATGTCCTTCAGCGTACTTTTTGTGTTATTTTGTGTTTGTACAAAATCATAAAGTGCACTAATCATTTGAAGACCTGTTGCCAAAACAGGCCATTTTATGAAGATTTTAATGTAATATATACTTTTTGGTAACAGTTCATTTGGATTTTGATATGTGGATTGAATGTGGATTTTGATATGACAAAACTGAACTGAATCCCAGCTATATTCTTGTGAAGGCTGGCAGAGGGGAATCTTGCCCATAGATCAGGATCACTTCGATCAATAGATGATTTGATCTACAACCTACAAAAACACTGAAAATTGTAAATGAGAAAATGCTTGTGCCACGAAAGAAACAAGAAACATTAGTCTGCATCGATTCCATAGAACATTATTCTCTCTAGGATCCATACGTGATATTGCCAACACATATCACCATTAGCCACAGCCTGACAGTTTGTGTGCGCTCCTCAAGAACCACATGTTTTTGTAGTTTCTCACACTGGGATACAAAGATATTTTGTGTGGTAGGTTTAGATGGTTCCAGAAATAATCACATAATCCACCTGACTCAAGGTCATAATCAGATATAATTTTGTTCAAATTGGTCTCTTGGTGTCTGGTTTGCATGTGTGTAATTATATTTTCTTGAAAATTACTGTACATTCCAGTTCACAAAATTGTGTGCAATAGTCAAATTAATACATGTAATCACTCAACCTTGCTGAAAGCTATTTTTCAAGTGAGAAAAGTTCTTTGACAAATGTAGGCAGAGTGAAGCTGTCCAGGGGATTGTGTGTTTGGTTTGTGATAAAATATTTTGAGAGAATATTGGGATAAACGTCTTCTGTGTACTCATCCATGCATTCATTAAGATTTTTATTGTAGCCATTCAAAATGAAGCAGTGGGGTGAAAATTGAAATTTAGACCCAGACCTAGAGACTAGACTTAGAAAATAGCACCTTACGGTTCACTGAAGCTGATGCATCTCAAAGGCCTTTCTGCAACAGCCTCATTTTAAAATGTGATGGGTAGCAGATGGAACTTTACTGTACGTGAGCACTGCACATTACAGGCATTTAGCTGAGTATTTCCTTTAGTGTTATGGTAGCAATAGATAGAAAGCTTCAGTTCATGGACTGCCATCATCACAAACACCACAAACACTTGTGGAATTCAAAATCAGTCAGCAGTTAAGTTTTGCTTTTATTTTTCTAAATAGCTTAAACAGTTAAAAGAATAGGTTGATATTTCTTCTCATCTATCTTAATACAATGGCATTGCATGGCATTGCAAGTATAGTTCATTTCCTCTGGTCCTGTAGTCTCGTATACATTTTTCACCTTTCTTTTTAAATATATTATTACAAGCATGTGATTCAACTAAATAACTGGATGGTTCCATTCCTAATTTAAAAAGCTTTCAGACCAATTTCTCTGATATGTACCTAAAGAAAATGAGTATGAAATTTCATACAAGAAAGTAAGCGACTGAAAGGGGGGAGACAGGCTGGCTGCAGGCTGCTTTAGGCACCAAATTATACTTAAAATTGTGCTCAGAAAATTGGTAGTTGTGAAGAAATAAACATGAAAAATGAGAGATAGGAAGAGACAGTAGCTGGGGTGTAGGTAGATGGCTTTAAATTTTTAGTACATTTAGTCTGTGTATATAATGCAAGTCCCTCATTGAACAAGTCTGATCTGAGAAACACTACTGAAGTGTATGTCTCTTTAAGCTTTTTAATATGCTGGTCAAATAATGGCTTCCTCTTAGACTTTCTCCCTCCTGATGAATTTCAAAATGAACCATTCATTCCACACCACCAGTGCTCTGTTTGTGTGTGTGTGTGTGTGTGTGTGTGTGTGTGTGTGTGTGTGTGTGTGTGGGCCAATGCCAGGGGGCCAGGCAGCACATTAAGACAGTGACTGGCAGATCTCATTTGGTGTTTAATTTCACAAGGGTGAGCTCTCATCTATGAGGGCCCATTAGCCCCGGGCTTGCTGGCTGAATGATGTTGGTGTTTCCTTGTCAAGTGATGTTTACATTGACAGGACTTTTGCAGTTGGTTAGCAAGAGTAACTAAGTAAGTAACTAAGGATATTTACTCAAATCATATCTGTATTTGACACCTCTCGTTACTTGTTACTTTAATTTAAAACCCTATAATAGGCATTTGAGCATGAAAGTTTATTCTTGACCTAAATAATCTCAACTCAAAGGTCAATTTACTACTTTTTTTCCAGAGTATAACATGCATAACATTTTCCAGAGTATAACATACAGTATATACCGTGTAGTGAGCATAAAATATATGATGCAGTTGTACAGTCAATATAGTAGCTACAGTAGCCTACAATAATACAACACTTACATGGGCAACTCCTCCTGCATTCTCTATTGTTGATTAATTATGCACATTTTTCTGATAATGCTAATGTACCTTTATCTGTATTTTCATATTAACAATGGATCAATGACTATGTGTTAAATTAAAAAGGGTTATTCATAATGACAAACCCTCCAAGAATTATCACCTGACTCCGCAGTTCTCCCCAGTGCTGTGAAGAATTTAGTATATTTTGGGGCACAGTGTTGGTCTTCTGGCTTACAGCTATGCTTTCATCTAGCTCATTTCCAGGCACAGCAGGCAGATGTTCTCACTGAAAAGGTTCTTATAAACTCACTGTATGCTACCTACTTAGTACCACATGGAAGACAGATAGATAGACAGAAAGGTGCCGATGGGCAAGTGAACATAGTGGAACATTTGTCAGCTGTAGAGCCAGATATTTTTCTTAGGATTTAATGGAGGATTTAAAAAAAAAAAAGAGCTAAAAGGAAGGTAAATATTGAAGGAATATTAATGAGGTGGCCTGACACACTCTCCAAATTAATGCTGTGAATGTTGCTTCATATGTCCTACATGTGCAACTAGGCAACTGTTTGCTGATATGCTCACCATGTCAATGTTGTCCTTACAGCTTATTCCACTACCCCCAAGTGTCCAAAATAAATAAATATATAAATAAAATCAGTTAAAATATCTTGAGGTAAAACATTGATATATTTATTCAATTAAGCAATATTGTGATTGCAGGACTTTAATTTGAGTATTTTTGCATTGTGATATTGTTACTTTTAGTAAAGTCAAAGATGTAAATATTCCTGGTGAATTTTATGATGTTCCGCAAAGATTATGAAAATGTGGCAAAGTCAATTGACAGGTCAAAACAAGAACAAGATAATTTTCTCATTCTTCTCATTGACAGTTACCTTTTACTACATTTGAAAAAATGTAAAAAAAAAAATATGCAAAATTAATTCTAAATGTTTCAAAATATTTATTTATTTATTTACAAAGAAACAAAATAGGTATGTGCAGCAGAGAACAGGATTTCAGCTAGCAGGACCAGGGCATAACAGGTCAAGGTGAATCACGGCACTGTTGAAACATTCACTATTCTAGTGAAGACCTGCTGCAGACATTTAACACCATAAACACCTGCACTGTTTGAGATGCATTGCATGTTTCTGTGTCCTTGTTTCAGTTCAATTGGAAATTTTATGGCCCCCTTAGGGAAATTTGTTTTCAGACTGGTTCTGCAGTAAAACACCCAATAAAGTCACATAATAAAGTATAAGACCACGGTAAAAACAATAAACACATTACCTGAAAGCACAATGACACACATGACAAACTGCTGTGTCACACAGTCCAACCATAAAGACCTACATCAGCAGATAAGACCAGACGAGAGGTCAATGCTTTGATGGAGTCCAATAAATATTTCATTATCAGTGCAAAATAGCAAGTTTTCTGGAGGTCATCACACACTATACACGAGGGATGGACACAGGAAGCCCAGTATGACAACCAGCAATAAATACTACTTGTGTAAAGCTGATGGTATTCATGTTTTGATTTGACTGTATCAGAGAGTGCTGACTATTCAACACTTTGTGGTTTAATGTGTATGGAGTTTGTATTCTAAGTGTTCTGATCACATTTTTATGTATATAATTCAGGGATGGATTTTGTTCCAGCTGAAACTGATAGCTCTCTGGCTCATTCACTCCAAAGCAGCACCATTTAAAACACATTTTATGTTTATATTGTTAAATGTTTAGGTGCAGCTGCTTGAGTTGCTTTTTACCCTTCAGCTTTGTACACAACGGTACAGTCGTGATGCTTTGTGTATTTTCTTCCTGAAGATTTGCATGTATTTCTCTGTGTGTGTGTGTGTGTGTATGTATGTAAGAGCAGTGAAATTGATCTTATGAGTTTATATTTTAAGCTCCCATGCCACACTCCACCATTTGTGTCGACTTCAGAGACTTGTCTCTTTGTTGACATCAAAAGATTTTCTGTGTCCTTTGTAATAGATAATTATCCCCATCAGTGTGGCCTTTGATGTTTATGTAGATGTACAACATAGTGTGTGTGTGTGTGTGTGTGTGTGTGTGTGTGTGTGTGTGTGTGTGTGTGTGCATGAGCATGATGAACATATATGAATGTACAATATTTGTTCCTTTGTGTATGTATGTGTGCATGCATGAATATCATTCCAGGTATTTGTGTCTGCATGTACTGAATACACTCTTGAAATATAGATATCTATAAAAAGCACATGATTTACCTCTTCCTGGCAATACTGAAAGATTAAACAGCATCTGTTTAAGATGCTTCTAACATCAAGTTATTGGTAACACATTTTAGCCTATCCATATTTGCCATCGTTGGGCCAAGATGTCTTCTTTTGTCATGCCATGCCTGGAAATTGCTACTCTCTCTTAGGACTGTGATTTAGGGATATTTGTTCTCCTCTGTCTCACCTATCCAGCAGACCTTTTTGTAACAAATTCTGTACACTGTGACTCCTAAACAATTAATGTGCTGACTCATTTGTCTTTATCTCCACTGTGGAGGCCACTATGAAGTTTAGACGGTGTATTGTTAAACCCACAGTTAAATTCAAGTAAATGAAGTCATCAGAAGGTATTTGCATACAATTTGGATTATAACAGATTAAGTTGTGAGCGCTAAGGTGTGAAGATTTACAGTTAAAGTTATCTAATGATAGGTTTATCTACCAATATTAGAACATATAAAGAAGATTAAGTCTGTGCTTCACTGTGTGCAGGTACAGGACAGACAAGTATACTGTCCTTTAAACCCGGGCGAATATGAAGAGGACTATAAACCTGTGTAATATGTTTTATTAATGTAAACTGCATTGGGTACAATAGAGTGAGTCTAAATACTTTGTTTGCATTGTGTTTTTACTTTTCCACTCAGGTAGACACTCATGGGCAGCCTGGGTGTGTGGGCTGTGGCTGTGGCCACTCTGCTGGGAACCTCAGGGTGCTGGCTGGCTGAAGGGCACAAAGGGAGCAGGCGAGGGAGCATGGATAGAGCCAGCATGTCACGTACCTCCTCCCAGGAACCACACTCCATGGTAAATATCCTGTAACCTCCCCCCACCCACCCACACACACACACACACAGACATACTGCACTGCTTCCCACCTTCCCTCTCTATCAAGCAAGAGAAACCCTTATGGCGATAGAAATCAATCATATCAAACAAATCAAATCCAATCAGTATCGCACAGAAAAATCAAGTGAGTAATATTGTAGTTTGTTTAGTTGAATGTCTGTGAAGCAGTGCAGTCTTGTCTTGATATTCCCTGTGGCGCAGGAGAAGTCAGCTTGTAAATTTCAGTCTACTGATATGCCCACTTAGAATAATTTATAATTTGAATACAATCAAGAACTTATGCAAGCATATTGGATCATTGTAAAGCAAACACTGTTACTTCAAGGTGTAAACACAGAAAAAAACATGTCTTGTCTTCTCCCATTTCACTTAAATATATTACATCAATCCATAATATGGACAACTAAGCTCGAATTCATACAACCCATTTCTCCACACGGATATAATGATTTAAATGAATACGATACGAAATACATCCACAAGAAAACTGATAAATGACTACTTTTAATGACCCTAAATGTTTTCGCCACGACTCAATATTTCCCTAAACTTGGGGATCTGGTATTGGCCCAAGTTTTTTCATGCTGCAGATTTACTACTGGGTGACTTTATATGTCAATAAAATACAGGTGGGCGTCAGGTAGAGATGCGCGGTTCTGATTGGCTGATTGAATTGAAAAGACGTCAGGACTGTCAATTAAGGCCGCGAAATGATTGTGATTGGTCTGGTTTGCCCGGGCCGCGACCTGTAGCTCAGTGATTGTGAACGCCGTTGTTCCAGTTGTTTGTGAATCTTTTTAAGTGTCGTTGTTTTTCAGTTGTGACGAACCTCCCCCGAAAAAACTGCCCGCTACATTCTTCCATGGTTAAATACGTTTTTATTTTGGTTAAGCTACATGTGGGTTGGATTAAATTGGTAAAGTGCCTTTTTTAATGAAAGTGCACTCGTCAATGGACAACAAATGCCTTTTTACTAACTGGCGTCGGGGAAGACAGAACAGCCGGTAAGTTGCTTGATTAATTAAAGTCTCTGCTGTAAAATAAGACGTCAGTGTTCCCGGTCGTAAGTGCTATAACCTGAATTCCTCATAAATGCTGAAAATTCAAACGTCTTTGACTCATTCGGGAATATATGAGTAAATAAACCATTTAAACCAAGTGCCATGTTAGAGCCCAGTGCTGTGATGCACAGCTCTCCATTAAGTTTACTTCTATAAAATCGTTTGCAACTGATACCAGGCTGCTGAACAGCAACCCCATACAATACTTCACCAGTCACAGTGGTGCTGGTATGACTGTGCATTACATCCATGTCTTAAATGAAAGTAACATTAAATGTTACAACACCACCTGCCTCTATCTCCAACAGGGTCAATTGAATCCACTGAGCAATTTCTACATCAAAGTGTGAAATACATTAGTGATAAAATAAACAGCTACAGATATAAACTACCTTTATTTAATTTTTTAAAGCCAAGTTTGTGATTAGAAATACAATCAACAGCTATTTTCCACAGTATGGCCACCACAGGGATCATTAAGTCATACAAAAGCACTACAGAGGTTTTCCCAAGTTTGGATTCACTCTGATACAAACTTATGGAAAAGCTTCTTTAAAGAGAAGCTGCTGAGTTTTGAGTATTACAGTAAATTTAACATTACATCTACTGTAACAAATTCAGATGTAACCCTTCAGCCATTATTTGCTGACTTGTGGAAGATTTGAGCTGTACTGTTTTGTGTGATGAAGGACCTCTGTTTTATCTGTGAAGCAGCTGAGAGAATAGGGGCACAGCAGTGCTTAGTTATTTTGCAGTATGATCGAGAAATCTTTACTGTTTGTCTTTCACTTCCTCTCTGTCTCTCTGCTCACTTCTGAAGAGAAGCGGGAATAGACAGGAAGAGAATTGGCAGACAGTGAGGATGAGAGGTTAACAATTACCCACAAAGACATGGTGTGGTCATGCTAGCTGAAAGACAGAATCTATTAGTACAGTGAATTCAATGGTCCCTGCCTAGACCTTTACTGTTCAGCTTCCTCACAACAGAGTGCTATTGAAAGTGTGTTTGTTGTGGCTCGTAACAGTGGGAGAAGAAGTTCACAAAGTGACAAAGTTTGCCAGCAGTAGGTTAGGTGATAATAGACAGAGCTGGCTGGCAGTGTTTGGATAGATTTGTAGCTGTATTAACTGTGTTGGTAATTTCTAACAGTAGTCATACACAAAAAAGAAAATGAAAAGGCTTATTGAAACTTTTATTATTCAGTTCATGTTTTCTTTGATTTATTTTTGTGAGTCTGCTTTTTCAGCTAATAGTCAATTGCAATTATACCTCAACTAACAGATTCCCTGCATGACCTGAAAAGACTAGGTACATCCCCAGATTGTGCAAGGACTCTAACTTCCAGCTGGCATTTAAAGAAATAAGACAGAGGATTGAGGGGACGGTGGGTTACAAATGCATGTGTGAGGCAGGGCCAAGTGGCTGTGAAGTGTATGATGTGAGGGGTATGGTTATGTCAGGGCCACTGACACTAACTGCTTAGTGTAAGCATTTACAATAATGTGCAGCGGCAGGTAGTCAGCGCTAGGAAATAATAAGCTGCCACTGATGAGCTCTGAGTCTACAGTGGAAAGGCACAGCCACCAGGGTTGGTTTTGTCTTTGAGAGTTGCTTTAATCGTTTTGTCATGTTAGGAGTAGGTGTTGACCAATATGACATGCTATCAGGGCCGACAGTGATTATGAGTAATCAAGGAAACCAAATTTAGAACTGATATAAATTTGTAGTAAAAATGAAAATCTTGGGATGAAAATCTTGAGTAAAAATTGAACATTATAACCTTCACTGTTGTATTAGACTCCATTAGGTTTAACTAGATGTGCCTAATAAACTGTGTATATTTGTAATTATCAGTTGTATACACAGGCTGAGAAGTGCCTGACTGGAATTTATTAGTTGCACTTAGTGCGGTTCTCACCTGAGAATGGTGCATATGCATTTACATACCAATTCATATACATTGTGTAGCCTAAAGATGTTCTTCATTTTAATAGTTTTATAATGTTTTATTATTATTATTATTATTATTATTTGTTTTACCCCTTCCCCCTTTAAAAAAAGAATGCAATAAAACATTTGCTCAGAGTACATTTTAATTGACTTTATCTTAGTAGATTTTTACACAAGTTAATTTACTTCTACTCGAGTAAAATTTCAAGTAACATTACTGAGCGGCCGTTCAAGTGCTCACATATTGTCTCATTTCGTATTGTCTCATTTCCGATCACCAGTTTTTTAATCTCATTTCTGATCTGATGACCCAGTTTTTGAGTGTCAGAAATGAGATAAAATGGTAGCGTTTTTTTTCTGCTGTATCTCAACCAAGGTAATATTGCTATTTTCATTCATTCTTCATTACAGCAGTTAACTGACACTAGTTACGATCAAGTAGTCTTAGCTATCTCTGTGTTTTAGCTCCTCTCTCACTAACTCCACGGTTTTTTTAGTTGAGTGTGTCTCCTCCTGTGTGTGGGGAGGAGTGGTTTCCCTGCAAGGGAAATAAACCTCTTGTTAATGTCTGAGCTATATCTCTGCAGGTGTCTGTGAAAGCCTGTCAACATTACCAGCTAGTTGTTTCAAGCCAGCTAAATTAGCTTAGAAGTAGAGGTCTCTCAAGCATGGTTCAGAGCCACAGTTCTGGAAAGGAGAAAGAAGAGTGGATCATGATCATTAGACTTCATCAGTTTGTTTTTGCACTCCTTGATAACATGTCTTAGTGTGGACATTTCTGCACATTCAACTGTGACCAAAATGGTATTGTTTTAGTCTGTGTGACAAGTAAAAGGTACAGATTAACTACTCCAAAAACAGTGTTGGGTGTAGTCTGAGCTTTTGTTTGTTCATCATTTACATCAGTTTTGAGATAATTCCTTTAACACTTATGGGCAAGTTTCTGAATGAGTTTGCCTGAGTTCACTTCTGTCATTATGGAACACAAGAGATTTATGGGTTAAAGAGAAAAATGACGAGCCCTGCAAACAAACTGGTCCTTGGCAGCAAGAATGAATCCTTTAACAAATGTTGTCTGCGTAACAGAAACACAAAGCCTTAACAGATTGTCAAAAAGACATAGGCACAGACAGACACATACCACACAGCCCTGCGGTCGTCCTAATTCTTTGTGAAATGAAGCATGTAAACCTCCTGGTCTGTGCTAAGTCTGACTCACTTTGGGCTTTGCCAAGTTGGCAGTCGACTGTTGAGTGTCATTTTGCCCTGGTGGTTCTCTCTCCTGAGATCCCTTGATGCCCTTCCCCCACCGGCCCCTGGCCAGAACCTGAACTTAAAATAGCTGTCAATTGATGCCAGAATTTAAAATCAACCCTGGAGTGAATCATGCAAATTCATAAACACACATGATTATGCAGAATGCATTTTGAAAGCCTTTGGGAATTGATAAGTAGTGCCAGATTTTTTTTTCTTCCACGACTTAAATCTCCCCAAAACAATCAAAAACATGTAAACAGAGGAACAATAGAGTCTGTTAGGGGTAAAACAAACTGAGAAATAAAGAGGGAGAAATGAAGCAAAAAGGTCTAGATGAAAGCTTGTGAACTTCTTCGAGAAAATCACGGATACCTGTGGAGCAACCAAGTTCTTTGAAGTATGCTGACAAAACCATGCAGGGTTGGTGACATTTTTGGTACAACTGCCAATAATGGCTAAAGGGCAAGATAATGATTGCAAAATAACCCAGTCTTGATCTTGAATTCTTGTGTTGGTGGTAGGTGTTACAGCATACTGACACCCAACCCGTGTCACGAGTGGCCTCTATGAAGAGGGGAAAGGGAGGAGTGGTTAAATGAATTTGCGGGAACCACATAGGAAGAGGGGACTGTGCTCATTGGATAAAAGGTTTAGGAGTAAGAGGGTTATGAATTGAATGAAAAAGGAATAACTGCAGGAACAATGAAAATGAAAAAAGAGAAAATAGCCTTCTCTTCATTATAGCAGGTTCTTTTCTTGTATTTCAATTTTCAGAAGTGGGGCTGCCCCACTACATTTACATTTTGATTATGATTTGTGCCCATAAAGCTTTACTTTTTATTACTTTGTGGCCCCTGGAGGGTTAGTTTACAGTTTTTCAGGTTGTCTCTTGATAATTTGTGCTTAAACCCATAAAAAGCCTTTCAGATAGACAAAACTATGCAATGGTTACTACAGTATGAAGAAATGATACTTTACATCTTGTGTGTGTGTGTGTGTGTGTGTAGCTTCTGTACAGTGTTTCCCACATTTCTGAGATATACTTGTGGTAGTAAGCAAGGGGGGGGCTTAACAAATTAAAAAAAGTTGTACTTGGGCGGCCGTCAATATACCTGGGCGGCCCACCTAAGTAAAGTCTATGTGTGGGAAGCCCTGCTATAGTGTCACACATCTCCACAAGACCCTGTGACGGTACACAGTGTTGTAGTTTACTTTGGGGCTATGATAACCAAAAATGTGCCTATTACACTGTAATAAAGGTGAATACAGAAAGTTGTTGTAGCTAAATTAATACTTTTGGTTGGTGAAGCAATACACAGTATAGTCGAGGATTATACTTTAGGTGTCCAGTTTTATATACTCCAACTGGCATGCCATAAAACAACCACTAAAAATATATTGTTTTCAGGTCATGAAGCAAAACGAAATTTGCCAAAATATAGTGTCCTCCTTTCTTTGTTATTGAATCAGGAAATGTTATAAAGTGTTTGTGAATAACACCTTTACATCAAGAATCTGCATCAAATTGTGAGATTGCCAAAGATTCCCTCCCCTAGTTTTTAGTAATACTCTACAAGGAATCTTATAGATACAACACAACCAAATAAATAAAATTGCATAGACTAGGTTTCTTGTAATTTAACTGTTTCCATTCTAATTAAATCAACATAGTTAGATTTAGCCATAAGTTATATTTACTCTGTTAAACTGCATTCACACCAGTAATTTGTTGTTAGTGGTTTTTGAGGTAGATTATGAAATTGTTTTTGAATGGCAGTTGCAAACTGTTTCCATTCACCCTGTGTTGCCTTCTGTAGGTGGTTAGCGCATTAAAAGCTATATCAGGTTTAAAAATTTAAAACTTAGTGAAGCTGTTATTTATGACTTTGTCTTTATAAGCTATAGGGACAAATTGGAGTAAATGAAAATGTTTTGAAGACAGATTGTGTCAGTGAGTATCACTTGAATATGAACGGCTTTAGTTCTATTTTAAGATGAATCAAAATTATGCCTGCCATGGTATTACCACTTACATACATTGCCAATGTTTGGTTTTTTTTTGGCTCCTTTTCATTAGGCTAATTAAGTAGCTTGTTGGTACACAGATGACTTACTGTTAGATTAGACTGGTCCCTTTTTTCTAAGTCACAGACATCAGGGAATAATTATTGAATGCGGATAGATGAATTCTCATGAGCACAATTGTGTTTAGATTCAGCTTCCTTTCCCAAGTCCGCTCTCTTTGTCCTAATCAGGCAGTATTTTTAAAAGGTCAAAGTTATCAATATGCTCTTTGTATCAGACTTTAACTGAGGCTGTCGCTTAACAAATATATTGAAGCATAGAATTCTAGCAGAGTGTTTTGTTGTTGACTGGAATTAAGAGCCAGAGAGAAATGGAGAGAGAGAGAGAAACTGGATACATATAAATATATGGGTCCTTGAAAGAAAAGTGCCTGCATAGCAACGCATATATAAGAGAGCGAGAGAGAGCATATTCAAGCAGACTTTGTAACAGCCACAGCTTGGCTTGGATTGCCCTGCTGTTCAAACGCATTCCCCAAAAATGTAAGACTCTGTGGCAGCAATGTCACATTCTTGTTTTGTGTGGGTGTTTAAATGGCATCCAAGATGGAGTCATGTAGCACTCAGATGGTAGGTAGCAATGGCTGAGTGCAGTAATATAGCAATACCACATTCTGAGAAGCCTAACCTGTCCTGAGAATAATATATGACATGCCTGAGACATGTAGTATGCCATAAGCCTGGAAATAAATGGAGAAAAAAGGTTTTGGGTCAAGAGGTTAAAACAAATTGAATCCTCTGTCTTCCCTATTGTGCATATCTCTCAACAGTGCTCATAATGTTAACATATAATCCTATCTGCTGGGCAAGCGTTGTATGTAGAAATACATCCATCTAATCAGCATCTATCACAAAGAGGAAATATGGTTGAGAAAAGCATCAGATCCCTGCCTAATTGAGACCCAGTGGGTTTGCCCTATTTGCTCAAATGAAATTCTGTTGGTAGTTATTTACATTTCTCCACCTACTGAAGTTCACAGATACCACTTAAGAGAAAAATACAAACTGCATCCTAATCATCTGTGTGAATGTTAGCATTTGCATTGTATTATCAAGTGGCATTGCAGTAGCCTACTTGCCTTCAGTTACTGCTACATGTATAAGGGAGGATGAAAAAACTAACCCCAGAAAATCATGGTAAAGAAGGAACAGTATTGTGAGAAAGAAGCACTCAGCCTTTCTTTCACCCCTATGCTTGGTTTGATTCTCTAATCAATTGATCAAATGGCAGCACTTGAGATGATGGAAGGCGGTGCTGATGAGTACACTCAATTTTATCCTGCCATCATGAGGAAGCACGTCTGCAATTAAGATGGACAGATGGTAGAAAAAGAGAGGGATAGAGATGTAGAGACAAAAGAGGAGGCAATGACAGGAGGCACTAAAACGGCTGGGTTTTTCTTGATGCGCTCAGTCTCCAGGGAAGCCAAGAGGACCTTGCAGACACACGTGTTTTATCACTGAGCCTCATTACCAGTGACATCTTCACTGAGGGACAAGAATGCAAAATGTCACAACACTTCAATTGTTGCCATATATTGGCTACTTAAGAAGCAGCCTTATATTGGAAGACCTGCTTCTGTTCTATTTTTAAATGGCATGTCGATCCTTTGTTTTGCCTGTGTACATCAAATTGCATTGCAAGTTCAGATACATTTATGCACAGCGACGCTCCTGGTGCTGTAACAAGCACAAGTGATAAGTAGCTGACAAGGACACAATGCACACCAAGTTACATACACAGGTCAGCAGGATTCCTACTGGTGCTGACCAATAATCAAATTTTCATCATCATCGCGACATGAACGTGGAATGTGAAATTTTATTTACACGTGCTATGCATTCAAAGGAAGGTTTTCAAGATGCAGCACCTAAACCAAAGGAACCGGAAAAAACTATGCTGAATGTTCTCTACCGCATTGTGGTTTCCTTTATGGTCGGGCTCCAGGCTCTCCTCTCTGACACAGACACAGTTGATAGGAAAGAGGTGGTGGTGGAGACCAGTGAGAAGTGAACGTTTAACTCGAGATGACAAAAACTGCACTTGTGACACAGGGAAGTGTAATGAAACTCTTTAGAAACCTTATAGAAAAGCCATATTTTCAGCTGCTCCCATCTACTGCAGTACAGCTGATATCAAGCCACTCGTGTTGTTGCACTGTCATGAGTACGCAGTTCAAAACCTTATTTTGGGTCAAAGTCACCAAACCTATAAAGTAGTTTTTATCAGATTTGATTTGTGACTCCATACATGCAGTTTTTATTACCTGGTGACCATTTCCTGGTGAAAGTGAAGTTATTTGGCTCTCTGCCCATTCATTTAGATAGGGGCCTGGTCTTGAAATGCCTGAGGGCGTTGCCAAGATGGCTGCAGAGTGATGAGACTTGGTACTTGCCTATAAGGACTTGTACCTTTAGGGTGCATGTGTGTGCACGTGCATGTTTGAGAAAGAGAGAGTGATAGACAGGGGGAGACGAAGGTGGAAGGTGGGCTAGTAATCACAGCCTATTGCACGCAGTAGTTCAGTAAGTTGTAGCTTACATAACACTGCGTTGTCAATTTTTGACCAGTTCGAACCTGTGACATTTTTTAGTAAGCTTACCCAAACCTGCCTGACCAGTGTGTCAACCCACAGGACCCACAGGTTATGGGTTGACCTATGCATCACTATTAGACAGGTATCTGTACTGCACCTCTTTAATGTTTTTAATGTTCATATTTATGTACCTCACAGCTTGACATGATTGTCCTTCATTTCATCATCTAAACAGTGCTTAACAAGTATTTGGAAAGCAATGAATGAAGTTACCTTTTGTTTTGATAAATTTGAAATTACATGTCCATATTGTTCTCAGAGATAGGATTGGTAAATATGTTAGATTATCCTTGTGGTGTCATTAGTTTGACATCCTGTTAAACATTCCAGTACAATATGCTGACACCTGACATCATGCAGGCTGTTGGCAAGTCTCTTTCCAACTGGGTGATTGAATTGACTGTGGGATCTGATTTGTAAAGGTCTCCTCGTTTCCCTGCTGTCACCATACATTCTCTCTCACTTCCTCTCTGTCCCTCTTTTTCATCCTCTTTCTATCTGTTTACCTGTGTTTTCTGTCGCTGTATTTCTCTGAGCCCAGAAAAGAGGGAAAGGCTCACTAACGAATGGTCCACAAAAAGCTGCACAAAGAGCTGTTTTTGTCTCACTCTTCCAACCCCGTAATAACCACTTTTGTGTGTGCTCTCTCTGTTTGCAGGAGGGGAAGGCAGACGGGAACATCGATCAATGTGAGTACACTTACTGTGTTCAAAACAAACAGCATTTTTCAAAATATGCCATGTTGTGCTCCATGACAAAATCTTTTTTTTTCTTTTGCTGTTATTCTGGCATACACTTTGGTTTTCTGATTGCTGGGAAATGCTGCAGGAAAGTAATTCAAATCTAAATGGCTCTCATAAAATAGACCATGCAGCCTGTTATGGGGGAGATCTCTGATAATGATATGACTGTGACAATCTGAAAAATCCCACTTGTTACTGCATCACATTCATTGCTCCACTGTCCGCAGGGGAAGTGTTTGAAGACCTTTTAGATTTAAATTTTGAAAGCATTTCAGTCGTCAGTGAATGAGATTATTTACCAACCAGTTGTGGGAAAGGCAGCCCTAAGCCTGTGTATTCAGTTGCACTTGACACAGTCTTAGTAGAAATAGTGGTATCATTTTAAAAAAGGAGCATTTTTTCAATAATATTGTGAAACTTAACTCCACCATGTCTTGCCATTCTCCCTTAACTCAACAGACAAAAAACAGAAGCACCTAATATCACTCAGTCCAAATGACAACCTGTCTATAAGTTAAAAAATATATTTGTCATATGAATAAATATTCTGCTGTCAACCATTCTCAGACCCCTGTCAGAAATGATGACAGGGAACCTCAGAAAGAATGAAGTAATGTTTGTTTGAGCCTCGTAGGCTGTTTTACAGTGATTGCTCAGACGGTTGATGCCTTATAAATAAGATCAGAATATTCTTGACTGTAAGCCCCCAGATAACAGCATGTCTACACAGAATGTGTTCAGTTGTGTTTTACAGTCGTCTATCTCACGCATGTCTGACAGAAAAGATGTGCTTCTATTTTCAGCTGTCTACAGAGGCCATGTAGCAGCTCATGTGTACATGTGTAACTTCAGTGTCAACATTTACAAAATGAAGGTGATGTACAATTCAAAACTGTGCCTAGACACATCCTGTGTGGACACAGACAAAGCATCGAAGCTTCTGTTGCTGCTTCGTCTTCCGTGTGGAGCCAGTGTAAGGCTGGCTGTTAACACTGAACCATTAACCCAACTATTAAAGGGTAATCTGCTCTGCCATCTGAGCTACAGCTGCCACAAGTAGATTTATGATACCAGTACCAGCGCTAAGTTGAATCAATCTAAAAGTTTGATACTAATACTCTGCTTGGTAGCAGCAGTAGTTGTAGTAGGCTCAGGGATGTTGAAGTATTAAGGTAAAAAGTTATTGTTTGAATATTTTGGACTCCAGTGTATGTTTGCTTATTTTTATCCACCCCAGCTATATACCATATAAGTGTACTGAATAATATTTGGCTCTGCTGCAGTCCACAGCCAAGGGCTGTGTATTTTTATGTTTTTTTTCTCTTGTTTTTATTTTAGTGCTGTGTGTACATAAATGCTCACTACAGGTTTTGATGAAACTGAATTCCAGTTTAGTATTAAATATAATTTTGGTGTTACAAGAGAGATTCAGCCCTCGGTTGTAAAGGTACATGTTGTTACAGAAAAGTTGGTCTCAACATTTCATTTCTGGCAGCCAGCAGTGTTTGTATCCTTTGATTTTTCACTCTTGGTTGCCTTTTTATTTGGTAATTCAGTTGTTTTTATATCACTTCGAGTGGCTGGCTGAGTTGCTGTACAAGGTGTTGTCATGTAGCTGTATTGGTGGTACTCATGAAGATTTTTTCCCAAGTGAGATCTTTTTTTTTTTTTAAATTCTTTATTGTGTTGTGTTCGGTCTAAGTATTCACATGTTTTTTTTTTGGCCTGCTGTTTTGTGTATTTTTCTGTATCATTGTGCATGACAGTGAGACTGAGTGGTTTGTGGGCAAGTTACTGTAACAGCAATATTTCCAGGGCTCACTGCTTCCTATTTGACAAGTGACTTCCTCTGAAAGCATTAGGCCCATTATGATGTGTTGTCTTTATAGCCAGAGTTAAGCGCTGTTTCTCTGTGCCTGCTTCTATTCGACCTAATCATGACCCAGATGATTTCTTTTGTTCAAGTTTATTATTCAACATCCAGTGCAGCATATTGCTTTCTTCTCTTTTATCTCTGCTAAATGATTGTTGGTGGATTATTTTACATTGTATTACATATGTAGTTTCTTTAGTGGTACTTGCTGTTGTAGCTGTGTTTGTTGCTCAACTGTTTCTTATAGTTGTGCTATAGTATCACATCATTACATCAACACACTGAGATGTTTCTGTGATAAGCACTTTTATTTTACTCTCCCATTCCTCACAAATGTTGATACTGATATATGTGCATGTATAAAAAAGGACACCAGTGTTGACTGGGATTGGGTAGACTGATGAAAACAGACAGAAAGGTAGCGCTGCACCAGGAGCAAAATGCAAACTGTTGAATTCCCATTCAAGTGAGTGGGAAAGTGGTCCATACATAATATAATATAATATAATATAATATAATATAATATAATTGCAGCCACTTATGTTGTACAGTAGTGTATAAAGACATTTTGACAGAATACGTTTTTGGTATTCAGTCACAGGAAGTTGATGGGAACACCAGAAGGGGAAAACAAAGGGCTTTGGTTTTACATACGCTGGGACCGATGTACTTACAATATTTGTCTCCAGAGCTTAAAGTCCAACGGACAAAGTCATTTTGCTCTGGATTTGTGCACAGCAGCAACAGGTTCTTCCTCTGTTTGTGTGGTTTTCTGCTGTGCTGTGAATGTGAAGACTTGTCTACATGTAGAAACTGCCTTGTACAACCATTCATACTAATGACCATTGAATGACAATAATCAGGGTTTTGGTGCCTCTAGAGCCCCCTGATTGCTGTCAAAAGAGAAGAAAGCCACATGTTCTGTCACCATGGAGGTTTTTCCAAACACCACGCTGGGTATTCAAACCAGCAACTTCTCAGGCCTTTTTCTGTGTGAGTGCACTGTTGTCCTCTTCATTTATCTAGTTCATTGGATCACTTCCTGCTCACTGGTGTGTCAGATGTTGCAGTGAGTCATTACAATGGACAAGGTGATAATGTGACATGATTGTGGCTGACAGTCACTCATTTACATCAGCAGTGTGTTTGACTGTTTTAATGACGTACAGTGTATTTTGATGGTATTCGGTGTCAGCAAGGAACAGGCCAATATTTTTCTTCTTTTTTGCCATATTATGACTTTCAGGTCAGTTAGAAATACACAAGTGTCAAGTGAATGAATCCTGAAACACTTGGAGAGTAATTGACTCAGCTATGAAATTATAAACTATGCTACAAAATGGCTTTGGTTGCATTAGCCTCTGTCACATTTGTGGATATGCAAGAAGTAGTAAGAACACAATCTTTTCTTTCCGTTAAGATCATTATATGTGTAAACATCTAAAATAAGTTTATTTGTTTATTCTGCTTTTGGCCAAAAATTGATCATTCTGTGAATAGTCTATGTAAACAGATATTTATAGGCTCTAACTTATGTTATCTATCTGTTATTGTGTGAGCTGTGATTCTATATTATTATATACATCTGCAGTACAGTGTTAATATACGTGTGCTATATTTTTTTTCTCCGTATGTTGTATGTGAACAAAATGTATTTTTGCTTTTTTTGTGCATGTCTGGAAGACACTGTAAGTACTGAGATAAGGTATAATGGTCAGTAAAGGCTCAGGAGAACATACTATCATTGACAAAAAACTATTCACAAATAGAAAATCAGCAAGACACAGTGATATTTCGTGGTGGTAATATCTTGTCTAACTAATTTGTTAACTTACAATGATATTGTCTTCAAACTACAGTGTTTGTGGCTTATTTATTTATTTTTTTACATGTACCGTATTTTACGGACTAGAAGGCGCACTTAAAAGCCTTTAATTTTCTCAAAAAACGACAGTGCGCTTTATAATCCGGAGCGCCTTATATATGGATTAATTCTTGTTGTGCTTACTGACCTTGAAGCGATTTTGTGTAGTACATGGCGCTCAAGGCGCTCTGTCAAAATGTTTTAGTACGACTTTGGTAAACTACAAAGCCGCACCGCTCTCAGCATTACGGCTATCGTAGTCAGGAGTGTTGCAGAGTAATACATACTGTGCTTCACCATAATATTACAGTGTGTGTATAAGGACCTATAAGGAGTTATTGTGGATACGCTCATTAACGTTTGAACAATGTTGAGAGTTATTGTGAACGCGTTTAATAAAGTTTGACTGACTTATCTGACTGTTTTGTTTCACTTAATGTGCCTTATAGTCCGGTGCGCTTTATATATGAAAAAAGTTCGAAAATAGACCGTTCATTGACAGTGCGCCTTATAATCCAGTGCGCCCTATAGTGCGGAAAATACGGTATTGGAATCTTCTTGTGGTGAGGTGTTGGCTATATATAAAATAGAAGTAGAGGGCATATTGACTGCAATTAAATTTCTGCTGTTTATGGTGCTAATATCAATGAAATGGCGAAAGATACTTGAAGGCTTTTATCATTTATGTTTTCTGATACACCAGAGATGAGAGTGATGGAGTAGTAAAGTGAGGGAAGGGTGAAGTAAAAATTTCCACCAGACAGGCTTGTAATGTGACTGCCCTATCATTTGAGGACAGCTGCTTTTAATATTGTGAGCTTTTTTTCCCTCTTAGTTTGTGCTGATTTCCCTCTTGAGACTAATTATCCACTGCCTTTTTGTATGCTAAACTAGATCCACTGTCAAAATCAGGGAATTGCATTTCATTTTCTTGCTTTGCCCCCCCTTTCCTTGGATGATGATCAGCATAGCTCTTTGGGATTGTCTGTTTTCATAGCTATTGGCTGGTGGCTTCTCCCACTCAG
This sequence comes from Trachinotus anak, assembly GCF_046630095.1. Lineage (NCBI taxonomy): Eukaryota > Metazoa > Chordata > Actinopteri > Carangiformes > Carangidae > Trachinotus > Trachinotus anak. Next base: position 3,278,394 of record NW_027273875.1, on the reverse strand, counting down.
TTTACCTTCTCGATTCCTCCTCTTTCTTGCTTCCTATATTAAGTATTTATCTATTACATTTTTCAATTTTTTTCTATCCCTATTCTCACTCTCATTTTCACTCATCCTCTCTCTCTTTGGCAAACCCTTTATTGTTCCGTCTATGCTCCTCACAATAAGATGATAACATTAATCAAATTGGCCCAGTTTTACCTCTAGAATGCTGTTGCTACTTGTGAAAACTGCTTTCCTGCAAACATTGCATATGAAGGTTTTAAGCTGGCTCAGACAGAAATTCTCACTAAATTACATTTTCCTGGTTGGTGAAACAAACCATCCTTGGTCAAACTGTCCTACTGTGGAAAATATGCAGTCATTTTCATTGAGTGTTCTTCTTTTCACAGTGTGTTATTGTTTGTCAGTGGGATCCATATGGAAAAAATGAATATTGCTCATTTATCTTCCCAGGGAATGGTGATTAATTTGGCCTTGAGTGTTTAATTTATGAACCTTTGCGGGGGCCTAATCAGAGTTTGTTACCATCACAAATTAAACAATGAGAAGAGGCAAAGTAAGTTAAGCATTCCTGTGGTTCATTTAGATTGTAATTGGGTGAGAATTAGATGGGACAAGGTTGACAGAGAGACTCTCTAATAAGCAGCAAATGACTTGGGAGGAAGCTGGGAGGAGAAAAAGCAGAGGAGGGAAGAGAGTGGAGGAAACCCCGAGAGGCAGAGATAAGGGAGGGAGGAGGGGCAACAGCAAAATATGATAGCTTGAAAGTCATCTCCTGGCTTAATTACTCAATCAAATAACACGTTTATTGTGTCTTATGTCTGGACTGCTTTGACCTATGTTCATACAGACTTCTGCATATTTTCTATGTCTGCTTCATGTCAAAACAAAACAATACAATATGAGAATGACACAAATGACAAATGACACGAACACAGCAACTTTGAGTAAAAACTACTTTAATCTCTCTTTCTTTCTTGCTCAGATATACTCACACTTCATACTCTCAGGATTTCAAATAACAACCAGTTTAGGGAGCTTTCATATGGAAGATGCTGTGATTTGTAAATTATTCTCCTGGAGACATCCTGTATAATTAGAATGTGCAAAAAGAATAAATTTTCACCGCTGAAAGTTGTAAGTCACTATCTCAGTCACATCATAAATCTCTGTGAAATGTGATTTCATTAAACTGTAGAGCAATAAAGATTACCAAGTGAAAAGTTCATTGAGCCATTGAGGACTTAATCAAAATAGTAAAATGAAACAGGCTTTGCTAAAATCAGACCCACCTTTATAGACATCGTTGCAAAATTAGAATGTCTTCAGGTAAAGTTATGATTTGCACCATAAATCACACAGTCATGAACCTAAATTTGATCAGACTGGAAGTTGTGGCTCATTTCTTTTGTGATGTAATTCACATGCAGCCAAATTTCATGGTGTGATCGTTTTTTTGCCAAAAAGTCTGAAAGTCAAAGACAAAAGGGGATTGTAGCAGCAGTGTAAGCTTCATGTTGAGCGTGCCTAGAGACACTGCTGAAGGGCTTAAGGAGGGCACACAGTCTCTCCAGGGACTAAGAGGGACTGACAGTGGCACTCTGCATAACACTTCACTGTGCCTGGGCCAAGCTGCACCAGTGGGGCTTACTTGGACACACACACACACACACACACACACACACACACACACACACACACACACACACACACATACATGCACGCACAAACATGCTGGAGTGCAGATAAACACGCTGCAAACAGTCAGAGGTTAGGTGCAGAAAGACGCCCTGAGAATCAGCAGACAAAGGTAGACATTTATTAAGGGGGTTAGAGCATCCTCACAGCTTCCTTTTGATCTTTAATGAGCCTGAGATAAGCATTATAATGTTTTTCTGTTGGGCACAGGAAAACTGATAATGTGACAGCTATTTGCATACCTCTAAGGAGAGACCATGTTCCACAGGTTTCACTTTTACCAGCAATTCTGACCCATTTTTTTTATACTTGATGTACAGTGTCCTGATGAAATGAAATAGTAGTGTTTATACTTCTCACGTATGTTGCTGTGCATCCCTACATTAACCTAGGCCCCCTTGCATTTCACTCTACTCTCCATGGCAGCAGCTGACTCTGCTGCGGTCTTAAACTCATGTTAACAGGGCAACAATTATTGATTGTTTTCATTTATGATTGTTTTTGATTAATATGTTTATCCATTTGCCTCTAAAATGTCAGAAAATTTGAAAAATAAAAATGTTCACTTTTACAGAACCTAAGATTACATCTTCAGTTGCTTGTTTTGTCCAATTGGTAAATTAGCTTTTTATTAGTTTACTGGTTTGAGTACTACAAATTGTATGTGTCCAAACCCCCAGTCAAATCACTTATTTGTCATCTGGTTACTCCTTAATTGTCAAAAATTGCTGTATTTATCAGTTTCCATCCACTAGCTATACCACTTATCATTGAGGGTTGCAGGGGGCTTTAGCCAATTCCAGCTGACATGCCAATTGACCTAACCTCCATGTGTTTGGGCTGTGGGAGGAAACCGGAGCAGCTGATGGAAGCCCACGCAGCTATGTGGAGAACATGAAAACTCCACACAGAGAGGCCCCCGCTAGCCAGCAGGTTCAAACACAGAACATTCCACTGCACCACCACGCCATCTATTTATCATTTTATTTAATGTAATTACTGTAATTAGCTGTAATTCTGCTTACGTTCACATATCACAAACTGGAGGTCAACTTCTGAGTAATACCAGCTGCCGCTGTGTGAATATAAGCATCACTGTGAACCCTCCAGATTCAGGCTTTACCTTCATCCCCCTGATTTTTACTGCCACACCCATCAACAGCAGACAGCTTTATGAGCTGAGAACAAAAATGATTGCTTTTGAATTCAGATTATATGCCTCTGCACTCAGCTCTTTCTTTTCCTGTAGCTCCCTCTCTCTGCTGCTGTTCCTGCCATCTTCTCCACGTCCACCCCACCCCCAACACACACACTGGGGTGCACACACACACACACACACACACACACACACACACACACACACACACACACACACACACACACACACACACACACACACACACACACACATATATATATACCTGCTTGAGTTTGAGGATAAGTTATTGTGATTTGGATTTCAACCAGCAAGGTCTTGGGTAGCTCTTTGCAGAGGGCAAGGTGTATTTGCATACCCCCAGGGAAGTGGAAATATTAATAAGCTGCTGTCAGGTCACATTTCTATGACTGAGTAAACAAATTCACTCTTAAATACTTTCCTATAACTCAGATGTCATGAATGTCCTCAAGTGTATACTGTTTTATCAGTCACAGAATATTTATTTGTGAGATATGTTTTTAATTTGTCTAATGTTCCAAATGTAGTTGGCTTCCTTTTTTGATGCTGGGGGTTTCGGGGGCAAAAAGGACAAATGCTTTCAGATTTGATTCTTACATGAGGACATTGTGTCCAATTCTCACAATTCTTCCAAAATGGTTAATCAAGTGCCCCTTTGCAAAGAAACTATTTGTAAGTTTTGTGATTGCTACATGGCAAACATTAGCATTAACAGCTGTGTACTTACCAGTCTTGCCAAGAGCTTCAGCCATTGTTGCATTTACAACTAAAGGAATGAGTAAAGGAATGAAGTTTGATGCTAAACTTGCAACATTTCTTCTAGACTAGTAAGTAACAGCTATTAATGCCTTCGTTGGCTCCATAGCAAAAACAAAACTTAAAAATAGCTCCTTTGTGGTGGCATAAAATCTTTTAGTTAACAGTTTGTCATTGGCATTATAGTCAACAACTTGGGCAAGAAGAAGAAATGGCCCTAGAATGTCAAATTGGATCAGAGACAGCTAACAATTATAAGAGACACAAAGGTGTCTCACCTGATGGATTAGTCTTACAGCAGAAGTATCCAGTTTGCACTTGCAAAAAATGGTAAAGAGGCTATTTACTTGTGAATTTGTTAATAAGTGAGGTTGTCACTAATGCTTTATGATTTCCATAAATCCCTTAGTAAAAAAAGAAACAGTGAGCCCTTTACTCTCCTTGTTGCATTACTGTGTCAACAATGAATGAACCTGAACTATAAACAGCTCCAGCAAGAACTGCATGTCATTGTCGCCACCATGTAGTGGACTGTTAAACTGGCAGGCAATGGGTCATCTGAGGAGACATTTGCTGCCAGGTGGAAAATAAATTAAAGATTGATTGATGATTGATGCTCAGGGGAAGGGCAACTGTAACTACAAATAAACTGCTCGGCACCCATTAAGCTTATGCACTTATATAACCGGATTACAGTCAGTTTATTGCTGTTACCTGATTTAGAAACCATTACATGCAAATAAGGATGCCATGAGAACTGATACTTTGATACTAAGTTGATGACAAAATTCTGAAAATTCAAACGGTATTGTTTTTCTACAGTACCCTAGGTATCGAATATGGCTGGGTTGAAAAACTTGATCCTCAGATTTAAATTGATCTGCATTTAAGTAATCTGATATCTATTCATAAAATCCTGAGCTTGATCTTTTAATCTATGCTTTTTAGAGTATATGGCTTTTTCCCGTGAATGTGTGAAGCTGTAACTCTGTCAGTCTTGTGCAAAGCATACCAAAAGGCAGATGTGTGGTTGCATTTCGTATTTAAAAACTGCGAAGACCTTGTAAGGACCTTGTAATTTTGTCAAACTGCCATTTCCAAGGTCAAAAATCAGTTTCTGAGTAAACTACAAATGTGAAGTGAACTTGATACTCAAGATTCTGGGTGGAGTGTCACTTAAAAGTACCTTGCCACAGTATTTATTTATGCAAGATTGTTATTACCCTTGGTCTTCAGTATTATCACATCCTGTTCAGGGAGAGGGTGAAAACAAGACAAAAGCAACACGCAGTAGAAAAAGCTGCCTGTGCAACAAATACGGAGGATGTCTTGGAACACTTACTGGTGTCTCACACTGCCCTTTATGCCCCATCTGTAAGCTGGAGTCCCATCAGTGAGTTGTATTCTCATATTGTCCTTTTCAGCAGTTTTTAAGAGGCAGTATCAGTATTTTTGAAATGGATGATTTGCCAGTTTGGTGGAAAGACCTTCAAATGACGAAAATTGAATTTGAGATGCTCAGGGCAGAAAGCTTGGGCTCAGATAAAATAAAGGAGATAACATTAACAACAGTGAGTCAGTAAGGAGCTGAGATGGCGGTCACACCAGAACACCTTGACAGGATAGAGAGAGATGAAAATGAATCAAATTGGCTTGAATAGAATTTAAAAAGGGTTTTAATATGGCATTTGTATTTCCTACATAATTTCCTAAATATGACAAGCAATTACCATTGTCTGGGTTTTGGCAGCCTGAGTGAGCAGGCTCTGCCAGGATTCTGCCTTTGAGGGTGTGCTTTTAGAATTCAATATGCAATTTGAGATTTCTCTGAAGCTCTTTGTCCACATCCACTCCTTTTTTGTCAGCGACAAGATGGCACATAAAAGCACCGCCGCTACTGTGACAGACATAGTGATCTCAACAAACTACTGTGTACCCACAAAGGAGAGTCTCTAGAAATAACCACGTAGACACACAGGACTGTATGATCATTGTTATAGCATATATATAGGAATCTATTTAAAAAAATGTGTTATGATCCCTAAAGCCTTTTGAAATGCGTGAAAATTAATGAGAATTCTATCATGGATGTAATTCAAAAACAAGTCAGTGAGGGGAAGGCACCCGTGGCTAGGCAGGTGGGTTGCTTGTTCTCAGAAATATTTGCCACTTTCTTTGGAATTAAATCACTGAATAATTTATTATTCAACAAATTTAAATGTAAAATGGCTCAGGCAGCCAGCTTCCACAGGAGAGGGAAATACAGCAGCGGCAATAATAGCAAATATAACAAGCAGGGTTTTTTTTCTCATAGTGAGCCCAGGATTGTGCTGGTGTCCAAAAAGGTGACTAGAATCATGCATATATAATGTGATACGATCATGGGTTCTGATGGAGTAGAGGATAGGTCAAATGTCTTCGGTCATATATGGTATATTGCCAGCATTACTAGGTTAATTATGGTGTGAGATAGTTAAATCACCTTATATTAAGTTTCCCTCATTATTAAAACTCCTGCCCCACTGGGCTGGAGAGGTCAAAATTCTTACAAAGGTTGTGGCTTGAGTTCTCCTGTTTTACAAAAAGCTGTTATGACCAACCACATTATTAAGCAGATGATTTACACTCTCCTAGCTCAGGTTCTGGCTCTTCACAAAATTATGTGGTTTGAGCTTAAAGTTTGGGCCTCAATTAAAAGTAATACTGTTTAACCCGTGGCCCAGTAATAATGTAGAATTCCATTAAATCTATTAAAAATCGCAGCAGAATCAAATTATATCATTTTGAACAACATATTGTTACAATTGTAGGGATGGCATGGTGGTGCGGTAGTTAGCATTGCTGAGAGAGATTCTGGGTTTGAACCCAGAGCCTCGGGCCTTTCTGTGTGGGGTTAGCATGTTCTGCCCATGTCTGTATGGCTTCCTTCCAGGTACTCTGGCTTCCTCCACCAATCCGAAGATTCTCAATTGCCTGTTGGTGTGAATGTGAACATCACTGGTTGTTTGTCTCTATATGTCAGCCCTGTGATAGACTGGTGTCCTGTCCAGGGTGTACCCTGCCCTCACCCAATCTCAGTTAGCTCCAGCCCCGCTGCAGCCCTATAAGCAGTATAGCTAATGGATGGATGTTACAAATGTATCCGTATAGATTTTGCATTGGATCTGTGGGATCCAAGTATATTTCAGATCTGTGGGGAAACACTGCACTCACATTTTATCAAAGCATTAGAGTATCTGCTACCATCACCATCATTGCCTGGGGGTTTTACCGTGTTTGTTGTCAAAACAAGCCAGCTGTTCTTTGGTTTAAATGTGGGTTACATGATTCAGAGTTTTTTTTGCAGCCTTTTTTGTTTTTGTAAGCCCTGAACAGACAGCTGTGGCAGAAAAAGTGTTGCACGTCAAAGTCCAGAGTGGGTTTTGTGAGACATCTTTAGTTTTGCTCTCCTTGCCCTTCTCTTTCTCTTTCACTGTCTGCACTATCATATCTATTTTTTACTGCGATCTTTCTGACAGTGGTTTTTTGTAATGCATCACCACTCTGTCAACCCTGAAGGATTTTTAATCTTCTTGAATTTACTTTGTTTTGTTTAGCAATGCGCTTTTTTATGTAGTACCCAGCCTTGTTATTAACAACGTAACAGGGTAGTCAATTTGTTTTGGAGGTTGATTTGCACTAACAACTGTCATTTGGCTGATGTATATTCCCCAGAAAAGCTAGCACGCAGGTATGTACTGTATCAACGGACATCTACTTACAGGATGTTTCTATGAACACCCATTTGTATATTACTCCCTTCAGAAATCTCCCTGTGCTCCTCCTGCACCGCTACCATATATCTGTGCTGCTTTCCTTTCTTTGTTTTCTGCTTACACTGCATTCAGAAAGTGGTTAAAAAAACATGTCGGCTGATAGAGACCCATGTTCTAACATTTTAATCAATAACAGTGAATGGAAGTTTATTGTCATTGCACAGGTAGAACAAAATTACATTTGGCACTCCCAGTGGTACACTGAAGAATAGAGAGGTCACACCATGCCGCATCTTTACAAAAGACGAAACAAAAACAATACATTGGCAAAAAATCCTGTAATATTCAGTAAAAACAACAGTAGCAGCAGCTGACAACAGTGAGAACAGACCCTTAAAAACAACCCTTAACACCTTAACATTCATACATTTTAGTGTGTGCTGATGTGTGCACTTAAATGTAGAGAGTGAAGGCTGGAATATATGGAGGAATCACAGAGTAACTCACGATACAATACTATCACGATACATTGCCCATGATAACGAAAATATGAAAAGGCAAAAGCAGGGATTGGGTTTTCATTCACTGCATTGTGGTGTCAGTTTCACGGAATTTGACAACTGAGATGAGCCATAAAGCAGAACAGTTCTGGAGTTAAAGTGTTTAAAGGTAGGAGAAAACTATGCTTCACTAAAAGCTTTTCAATCTGTGTAAATTTAGTTTACAGAAACTAAAAAAAATATGAACTTGAAAAAAATACACATTTCTCACTTTAAAAATAATAACCACATATAAAAACACATTTCAGTGCTTAACAAGCATAATCAACTTGTTGGACACGTCTATCACATATCAGACTGCAGTTTTTGTCTCAGATGCCTTTCAGCTATAACTCAAATGACAGAAAAAGGCCCTGTGTGAAGGTGTTTGTGTGTATCTGTGTGTGTATTTATGTTCAGTCCCATGAGCAGCAGACTGCTGACCAGTCCACTACCAGGTGTGCCCAGGTGTGTGTCGGTGTGTGACAGTGAAAGACTTGCTCTCTCCATCAGAGGAAATAGAGCCTGGCTGAGTGCTGAGTAGTTAAAGTGTATAGATGTGTGTTTGTGTGTAGGACAGCGTCTCTGGTCTGGTGGTGTGTGCGTAGCGGATGTTCATGTCGCGTAGTCTTCATCGATCTTGTGGAAGTGGGCCCAGACTGTCAGCTTCAAAGAATATGGTATGTCTCTAGTTTTCCCCTGCTGTCCACACTTTCTGCCATATTCCCAATTAGTTTCTTCTTCTTCACAGCAAGTTTACCAGCATTTGATAGGCGCCACAACAAGGAGTCATGAAGTAGTGACTCTAGCTAGGGAATGTGTTTAGAGCTTCTGCATGTTTTGATAAAATATCAATATTGGTGCCAGTGCATATATTTCTGTGTCGATATTTTGTCCCCATATTCTGTCCACTGAATGTTGCTAAAAGCAAGTGAAATAATATTTGTCATTTAATCCGGCCCTCTAGAGTTATTAAGTTTTATCAACCACAGCCTTGTTACCGAAGTTTTAACTTTTAAGACTGTGTGCAGCACATCTGTATGTCAGAAGTGACATATAATCTCATAGATTTTAGTAGGTCTGGGTGAGTTGTTGAGGGCCATGCTATGATATTAATAATGCTTCTGATATCTGTACATGTATAGCAAATATATGAAAAATATAAAAAATGAAATACTCAAATTATAATGTATACTGTTTTATTTTTCATTTGCTTGGACTCATTCATTTGGACAAATGATCCTAAAGCGAGATAACATTACATGAAGGCATTCCACTTTAAGTCAGTTAACAGTAATATTAATTTATCACCCAGTGCCAGATTTGAGTAATTTCTGTGTTTCTTTGTTTGTGTATAGATGTTTAATTGGATTTTTGACCCAGGGTTTTTTTAATAATTCCAATATTTGTTACAGAACATAAAAGATCGTATCTGATACAGTTACAGTTCAGTAGATATTTATCATCATCAAAGCTCTCAAAACTAATTAACACAGACAATATCTGAACAGTAGTATTGAAGTCATGTCGTTAACTTGAGTGCTTGGTCATGTTATTTAGGTGTTATTTCATCACTTACACAAGACCAATAGAAATCCGTTTAACAATAACAATCTGCCATTAGCAACTTGGTTTTATGTTTTCCATAGAATTTCACGCGTAAAATTTTTGGCAGAGAAGAGATGAAGAGGCGATCTCATTGTGGAATAAAATATCCCTCACATCTCAAATGCTCTCTCAGGGGATAGATGCGGTCTCCAGTCATATTCGGGAATTGCATTTCATATTCAAACACAAATGGAGCAATTTGTGCAAATAGCATGCGTAATAGTGGGGCACACTCCCAGGTGTGTGAGCGACGGCTGGACCCTGGAGGAGAGGCTTTTCACCCTAAATGCATCAGCAATGAAACCTCAGGTCCACGGAAATAGGGCAGTGAATGAGTTAGGGTGTCATTGGTTAAGGACATCAGTGTGAAGCAAGAGAGGGAGAAAGAGAGAGGGAGAGAAATTCTTAATGAAATTGCTACTTGCCATACTAAGCAGGAGCAGCAAGTATATAGCCGGTTGTGGCTAGCATGGTTATTTTGACATGTTGGAATGAGCTGTCTCACAGTGAGCTAAGTGATGATTCACCTGTCAATCTGTAGGGGAGGCAATGATAACAAATTTCTCAGATGATTGAAAGAGCGCAGGGATCAAAGTAATCAACCCAACTTTGCTTTCTGATAAAACTAATTAAAGAAAAATTAATGTAAAACTTCGACCTGCAAATCAGCTTCTTGCACTTGCATGTTTTGTTGTTCCTGACAGCACCAGAGTCTCATTAAAGTTATTTTTGTAGGTTTAGAGGAATCGTGTTTGAAATAAGTTTAAAGGCAGATCAGCCACAGTCTGTGTTCTAGAAAGCCTTTATATTATAGCTACACTGTGAACTCTTTATTATATTACATTTTTAAATTTTCTTCCTGACACTCCTTAGAACTGTTTTTAAAGCTTTTTGGGCACCAAAATACAGGTTGTAACAATTCTCCAAATCTACAGTTCGGTTCACAACCTGATTTTCAGAACTTGACCATAGTCTCTGTCTCGGTTTTAGAATCGTTACATCCATACTTCTAAATGTAGATCTTCTTCTACAAGGGTTAGATAAAATCTATATTCACACAATCATTTCATGTGATTTGGCGGACTGAACAATACTGAACTGACTTTTACATACTGTAAGTAGCCTGTCAGTAATTATCGTTATAGTCAGGAATGTTTACATGAATTTTCTGGCACTCATTACCGTGGCAACGCAGATCCACCTGCTCCTTGGGGGAGCATTAAAACAATAATTTTTAAATTATTTTTTTGGGGGGCTTTTTATGCCTTTTTTATAGGTAAGTAGAGACTGACAGGAAAGGGGGTAGAGAGAGAGGGGAATGACATGCAGGAAAGAGTCGGACCGGTCGGGAGTCGAGCCGGTGACTGCCCTGCTAAGAGCGTCTTGCGCTCAACATCGTATGCGCCCTAACCACTCGACTACCGGGCAGCCCCCATTAAAACAATTATTAACACATTAAAGATAAATGAGCATTTCTAAACCATACACCTATGTAAAATGTTCTGTCAAATGTCAATTTTCTTCCTTGGTCATTGTGCAATCCATTTTCTGTGTTTTACCTCAATAATTTGATCACAAGTAATACTTTGGTACCAGCATACGGTCTAATTTGCATCTATTAAAAATGAGCAGCCTAATGACCAGCTGTAGGAATGAAAGTCATCTACTAAGGGTTTGTACCAACACAAGACAACCCAGCTCGCAGTACAGTAAGAAACCATATTAGAGAGGCCTTTATTATTCAGAGTGGGTGTTTCAGAGCCCTGACCGTAATCACAGTTTGCCATCATTTTCAGATGGCTTTGAGAATAGCATATGCATTCATAGTAACACCAGCAACTGTTGACAATCGACCTCTTGTTTTGTTTTCTATAGCTCTCCTGGTCTGCCATTGTGGCCTGTTTTGTTCTACTACTTTCTTGCTGCCTTTTTAACTCCCACATTTTTTGTCACCTGCACATACATTCCCCCAAAGCATGCAAATAAAGATAATCACTTCAATACAGTTTCAGACTGAAAACATCAAATTCGATTCTCCATTACTGAAGTTGCAGCTTTATGCATCCATTAACATAAAACACTGTTGAGACAGTTATGTAATCAAGGTGTGCCTCCCTTCACAATACACTACGTAAATTTATGCTGGGAACTCTGTATCTGAACTTCATTGAGACACTAATTGTCAAATAATAATTATAATTATAAAATAATAAGACAAGAAACCATTTTCCATCCGACCGGTGAGAAAGATGCAAGAGCAAAGGTTTTTCAAAAATGCACAAGTGCACACCCAAAATTATTATTATTTGTTATTAAAGCAAATGGTCCACATCCAAGTTTTATCTTGTACTGCTTTTCTCCCTTTTCTCAGACTTTTTCCTCTGTTTCTGTCTGTATTCTGTGCTTGGTGAAACAGGCGAATCTGTATACAGTTACATTGTTTAGTCTGATGCTAATAAAGAGATATTAGGGAAATATGAAATATTTATACCCCTGTCTGAATAGGTTTAGGGTGTCAGTCTTCTAATCTCTGTCTTTGTAGAAGGTATAATTATTCATGCATAGAAATGTTGCGACCTTGTGTTTGTGTGTGTTTCTCAGTATGGGAGTGTGTGTTTGTGTGAGCCCACATGTATGGAGACAGGCAGTTGAACTGATGAAAAATATGTACATCTCTCTCCATAGATATGCTGGGCTGTGTCAAGAGTGGTGCACTGACAAATGAAAGATTTGGGCAGAAAACTACGACCTCGAGTATCTGTTACATATTTTACTAATGCTGTTCTTTCTCTTTTGTCCTTAATGTGCGATGGGCATTTAATTTGTTCCTGCAAGACATAGTAGAACTGAGTGGGGCAGAACACTGTCTTTCTCCTCTGTGGCGCTGTAGACTAACTGGTAAACACACCTACTTATACTGTAGCTTAAACTTCCTTATTTCTTTTTCTTAGAGGCAGAGCACCAGCCCCACAAGCTTGTAACGGTGTGGGTAAACTAGCTAGCTTCTAAATTCTAAATCAGTTCAGGGCAGTGACAGATGACAGCCACCAAAAATAAATCAGCCTATGGGAAACTCTATACTTGTCTTAAATATCATTGTATGCTGTAGAAAAACAGACCCAGACCAAACGTATACAACAACACATGGAGTGGGGAAACAGGGATGCACCTTGGCACAGATTTTCCAAAGAGTGCAACTACATGAAATTGAAGAGCTTTGCTAAAGTCTTAGCACTTGAACCCTTAATAGGGTCAGTTTCACAGATTCCAAAAATATTTGCAATATCTAATAACATTATGCTTTCTCGTTATGGAGTTGCCTCTGTTGTCCCTACAGTTTTTATTGAGTAGCCTGACTTTTGCATGACTCATGCAAATCACCCAGAAACAAATGTTAGCAAAAGTGGATTTCAAGCACTAAGAAAAGAGAGCTACCAACAGACACTGCACCACTTTACATATCTTACAGCCAACTCTGATCAGACAAAGAAAATAACTCAGTACATAGCCTTTTGAATTTCAGATGACCTGCACCTACACAGCATTGCAGATAATAAGAGGTTTTCCTAGTACTAGTTGTGCACTGATGGTATTCTCTACTGCTGGGGACATAACATAAAAATCACCCTCTGCATTCACATACATTGATTACACAGAGATAAATAATGTTCTTTTAAGTTTTGATAGAAGGTTAACCTTAATTTTTTGTTGTTCAAATGATTGAAGTATATACAGAAAGAACATCTCCAATAGATGCGTGTCATCAAGCAGGGTTGTGTTTAATACTTACACTGGAGCTGCTCTTTGTCTTTGGATTATTTTAAGATGAGAGACTGCTGCAAAGGGTTTCAGCTGCAGGTACAAGAAATCTCTTGACAATTAATGTTATAGCACCCAGTTAATATTATAGTTCTTCAGTGGTATCAAATAATGTAAGCCTGTTTGATTCATTATACCCATTCAATTAGGATGTTTGAAATTTGGATAATTAGGTCCTACTGTACTGGTCATTGTGATTTAATTCTTCATTACAGAGGAGAGAGGAAGATTACTTTAATATCAAGTTTAAAGTGTCGTTCTGCATAGATAACCACGGCCTCATGTAGATCTTTATTTCATCAGAACAGTTTAGGAATCTCAACAGCAGTTTGAGCTTCAGTACCTTGCTCAAGGGCACTTTGACAGTAATGGTGCATTCACAGACATGTCAGTGCAGAGTGCGACTTTTTGGTTATTGTCCAGCCTCTGTACCTGTGATCCCTCCAGCAAATAGTTCACAGCCATGTACATTGCAGATTTTTGACATTCGATGTTCGTAAAATTCTGTCACCACAGACTTATAAAAACTCAACAGTTCAAAGGAAGCAGTGATTTCTGCAGGCTACTCTCCACTCAGTGTGACAGAGAGTTAAATGATTTAATGATTCCCCCTTTTTCCTGCATTGGGAAGATGCATTAAATTCTGACCTCTATTAAATCAGATTGCCAAAATGCATTTGAAGTAATTTCTTCGCACCTTTCTGAACTTGTATCAACTTGAAGCAATAACATCGCCTCTCTGGGAAATAGAAGCTCTTTTGCTTATGGATGAGGCTAATTAACGCCTGCTATGTTCTCATCATTCTCCTTCCCCATTCATTTGGCATATTAGGCAAAATGCTCTGAGAAATGTAATTACATTCATGCATCATTAATAGCATATCTCAATGTTATTTAGATGGGTAACAGAGAATTATGGACTTGTGCCCCACTGCGTGTTTCACCGATAGATTGCACACGACTTACACATATAATCTTTCAATAAAGTTATAAATACTTTAAATATTTGCCTAGAGGAAGGAGATAGTGATGTACTAAGTTGCAGTAGATAATGGAATAAAATTTGTCATTTTCCAGTGTTTCTATTTAAGAAAAAGAAAACCTTCTTTTATTCTAGCAAAGCCATTCTTATCAAGGATTATGGGATATGTCTGCATGCAGGTCTGTGCTGATTTCATGCTTAGTATTCATGAGGATTTTTGGCCAGTATCAGTTTTTATAGATTTACAAATCACCATGCCTGCATAGTGATTTATAAATCTAGGAAAAATTGTTAGTATGGAGAAGATTCTGTCCAAAATATGTCTGCTGTCTCTGTTGTGGATCTTCATTATTTTTATGTGCAATACAAGGTATGGTAATATTGTTAAATATAACAAATATTGTAGAATATATTTGTTTTCTCTTTCTTCAAACATAATTTCACATTTTTAAGATGGGACTGTTAAAGAATATCTTGAAATTAAATAATTACTAACAATGCCTGCTGTTAAAGCTAAAGCTAAACATCTAGTTAATTTATTTCCACACTGAGCATGAAGAGAATCATATATGAAATCTTAAGCACTCAAAAATGGGTGTTTCATGTGTCAAGCGTTTCCCATGTGTGCCAGCATATTTCATGTTCTATGGCATGTAGTTGAAATATAATGTTGAATAATAATGTTCTTTACCTATCCTGTTACAGCCAAAGTTTAATAGATTTAATTAAGGAGCTTCAATTTTACCACATGGTCAAAAATATGCAGACACACACTCACTGAACATTTCACATTTGCTACTTAAGCAGCCTTCACTCTTTGGGGAAGGATTTTCACATAATTTTGGCACCCGAATGCAAACATTTTTTTTCCTAATACTGCCACAAGAGCATTAGAGAGGCTGGACACTGATGTTTGGCAACAAGGCCTTGCTCAGTCTGTTCCAGATCATCCCAACGGTGTTGAATGAGGTTGAGGTCAAGGCTCTGTGCCAGGCCTGTTAAGTTCTCCCACATCAAATGATTTTAGTAAAGACCTGGCTTGGTGCATGGGGGCACTGTCATGTTAATAGGAAATGCTTTCTCTGGATGCTGCAAGTGTGTTTCCCACAGAAATAGATCCTTTGTGGTAGTAGTTGACTTGGGAGGAAGGTGCTTACTTTAATTATTACATAATACCATTGCTCCACAGCAAATGTTTTATTTGCCAAGTATTTTGTGACCAATACATTACTGAACAATATATTCAGTTGTATTGATTACATATTGTGGTTGGCCAGGACCCATGCATGCAGTGCTCTGCGCACCCTGAATGACAGGCATGCAAAGAGGGCTGCAAAGAGACGGATAAAAACCTTTTTTCATGGTCCACAAGCCCACCAATGTGGTGGGACTTCTGGTGCTCCTGATGGCCAGTTTGACTATGATAGACGGGCCACTAACAATAAACTAATGTATGGGAAACACTGCACTTGTCTTCAACATCATTGTATGCTGTAGAAAAACAGACCCAGACCAAATATATACAAAAGCTTGTGGAGTGGGGTAAACAGGGATGCACCTTGGCACAGATTTTCCAAAGAGCAGAGCTACATGAAATTGAAGAGCTTTGCTTAAGTCTTAGCACTTGAACCCTTAATTGGGTCAGTGATGATTGTGGCAGCCTGGCCACAGATGAGAGCAGTGAACAGTTCCCTGCTGGCCTCAGCTCTATCGCCAAGCTGTATTGATCTCTATTGGATTAGGTCCACAACACACTCTCACCTAACTCAGAGGTTAAACCCCAAAGGCACCTTAAAGACTCTGAAGTTTATAGTGACTCTTCCAGGCAAGGAGAATGAATGAGGTATGGCTCATTCAGTGCCCAAAGGTAACTTCAGCCTAGCTAAATCTCAGTGCAGTACATCCAAAGTATTGACTCCCATTTTTTCATTCCTCTTCATGAGACTTCTTCTGTGGAGGGTTTAGAGGTAATAAACCCCAGAGAAAACAGAGATACTGGGATAAATGCAGTTTTTGAACTTTGAGAAACAGCAATCAAAACAAATAACAATAGAATAAAATGACTGTAACGGTAATTCTTTCCTATTCACACACATTTCCACTGCTGTCTGCATCACTCTCAATTTATTATACAGGACTTCCATAAACACATATGCAGCTATTATTTTTATTAATTTGATTTCCAATTAAGTTCACTGTTCATAGTTGAACTTTACTTTATATTCACAGGTAACAATCTAATAGGTTTGTTTTGATACTGTCTCTCTGTCTCTTTAATAATCAGATTTTAGGGATTTCTCACCCAAAATAACTATGTGGTTGAGTATAAAATAGATATGGGCAGATATATCATTCACATCAGTCTATTAGGCTACTGTCAAATATTGATGTTGGTATTAACCATAAAGATCTTGTATGGATCTCTAATGTTTTATGTATTAAAAGGTAGTAAATCAAATCAGCAAAAATTAAGGCCCTTAAAAGGTATTTAAATGTCTTAAACACCATTTTACGAGCTATTAAATTTTTGAATTTTTTTTTTCAAACTATGAGTTGTCCATTTGTGTTTAAAAGTTTATCTGCTAAAGTTCGTGCAAGTTTATTTAAATGTGGGATTAGGTTCATTTGTTCTAGTTAGGCAATATCTGTGATGCTGATGTCATATTCAATGGTTGATTCGACGTCTCAAACATTTTGTGCGCTGAACTGGATACTGGCTGGCTTGTCAAACTTCTCAGGTTTATCTGCTTAGGCCTGTCTTAAACGCTCGGACAACCAAACATATCGTTGTCATGGGCAAATGCAAATTCTAAGACAACTGGCAAGAGGACCCGCCGTTTAAAGAACCGTAGGAAATAACCGGCAGACTTACTGTTCTGCTTGTGGAAAAAAAAACATCAATATCACCTGGATGGGGGTTAACGTTCTCCGGTCGCATATGCAATGCACTAGCCATAAATCTGGAATGCGCGGATGCGGAGAGCTGTTATCAATCTCTACTTTCTGTGCTGCTGCTACCGTTACACCACCGCAAACTAGTGTCACCGTCCATACCAACATTACGGCTGCATGAATGGCAGATTTATCCACAGGTTACTATGGGCGCCACACCAACATTGTGCACGGAGGTTCTGTGATGTCTAGACACTGCTTTTAAACAGGTTCAACACCATTCACTGGTTGTAATGGCGTCACCAGTTCACGTAGTGAATGCCAGTTTGTTGGAACTTTTATCCTTTTATTGAACATTTTATATAATCTATTATTTTTTATTTAAGAAGTTAAATAAATGCAAGATGTGTTCAAAGTAACTGAGTCTCTAAATCTATTCTGTTGACCCATGTTCCCTGTTTAAATTCTGTTGTATTGGCCAAGAATGTGTAGTGTTATAAATCTCAAAATCTGTGTAAAAGTTAGAAAGGTTGCAAATTAAAATAATTGCAACTCAATGTCATGTTGGTTTTAAAAAATATTTAGAAAGTATTAAAAAACGTATTAAAAGGTATTGAATTTAACTTCAGGATTTCTTTGTATATCCTGATTTTGTGAGATTATATCTGTCCTAGCCTCTGCATCTTTTACTGCAGACTTTCCATGATGCTTGGTTATAGCATTCATACTGTATGACTCCTGCTGTGGACTAAGCAAAGCTTTTCATTTCCTGTTACTTTTCTGGATTTTGTTGAGGATAGAGCACAAAGTTAGTCGATGAAGAGAACTAATATGAGCTGAGATTAATTTAGGTTTAAAAAAAATGTATAAATACATTAACACTGTGTGGGTGCAGAGAAGCTGTAGAACAAAACAGCATAGCAGTTTTGAATATTTTTGTGGTACAAAGGTGAGATGGACAGCTAGAGGGGCAGAACTATGGGTGGAGCTCAATCCCCCACTGATTGCCACCTGTGATGCAGAGGCTGAAGTCAGATTTACAGCTGGGTTTATCTCTGGACACCTGCAGAGGCATGCTTACCTCCAGGGCCCAGCAGTGTTGCCAGGTCCTGTTGTGCCATGCTGAGCCATGGTGAGCCATGCTGGGTAGGCCAGGGCAGGTGTCTGTGCAGACAGACTTTGTTCACACTGTGAGACAAGCTGGAGACTAGGCACTGCTATGTAGTTACAGTTGATAGAGTGACACACTACACAGAAAAAGATACACAACCCTTACTGGATGTTTGTGCAAGCACACATTCTTGCTGCTTCTGTGTTTGTTGAAGAGCAAAGCTTCACTCACACACATGAACACATACAGTATATGCCTGGGCACACACACGCCTCTGGGTCTCACCACTCCCATTGATCAGCACAGCACGGCCTCTGCTACACAGCACGATCATCAATGTTAATTTAACTTTTGACAGTGTTAAAATCAACACCCTGCCAGGGTTTATATAATTTTGCATCTGTCAGAAATATTTAAATGTTTTTTTTAAGTTTTAATGTTCAAAAAAAACAACACTACATAAGCTATAAGAGCTTCATGTGAGGGTAGACAACTTTCCGTTTGACTCTGGTCAGCTAGAAGTGATTGTGACATTAAAATCAACACTTAATAATAGTGGAAAATGGGCTATTCTATAGAATCTGGCTTGCAGAGCACACATGACCAAACCAGACCAGCTATCCTCTACCTCCCCTCAATCCCTGTGTATGCATGGCTGGAGTCCAATCGTGGGTGAATATGGAGCTCAGCTAAAGCTGATTGATGCCATTTGTCTTGGCAAGCCATCATACCTGCACCAATATTTTGGTCCCATTATTCTCTCTCTCCCTCTCTCTCTCTCGCTCTCTTGCTCTCTCGCTCTCGCTCGCTTGCTCTCTCTCTCTCTCTCTCTCAAACTAACTGAGCAGTCAGTTAGTTTGATAAGTGATATTTATAGCCATGATGGCAGCTGGAGAGAGCATGCACAGCATGGCAAGGCAGGGACATATCAGGAGAGTGGACAATTCAAAGGCATCAGGGAATTGGGGCTTTGTTTTCATTAATTGCTTTCATCGTCATTGTCCGTCTCTCACTCTTCCCCAGTGTCTCTCTCTCTCTCTCTCTCTCTCTCTCCCGCTGTCTCTCTCTCCCGCTGTCTCTGTCTTATACAAAGTCCTCTCCTCAGTTTTGGCTTGAAGGACAAATATGTGGCTGACTGCTGTTATCACTTTGGTGTGAAACATCCTGTCTGTACAAAATAGTAGAAAAGTGTTTTGACTGTCAGTACCTTCTCTTTGAGTTAAGAGCACACTCTTGAGAGAGTGAATATTTTTAAGGTCAAGGGGGGCAAAAGCCATTGTGGCTGCCTTGATTCCTGTGAGCAAATGATTGGCTGGTTTTACCTCTAATCAGCAGCAATCATAAAACTTGTTTGAAGGTAATGGATCACCTGTGATGATGGTCAAACCCTGATGGCAGAGGGTCTAAAAATGATAATGGCTAGGGTTCCTGTGGTGCTGCAGCCCTGTCGGCTCACCTTTGATCACCTGAAACACCTGGGGGCATCAAATGGTTGTAAATGTTTTTACTTGTTTCAGTGCAGCCAATTGAAGTAGAAGCCAAAGGGAATGAGGGTTTTTCATAGAACTGTATGTTCATATGGCATCAGGTGTGATTAATTAGTGGTGTTTAATGTGAAAATGAATCATTGCATTTGGAAAATAAAAAAATCCACTATTTGAAGCCATGTATGCAGCTGGCTGACATGGTCAATCTGTTGTTTTTGGAAAAAAAATGAATAGAGCTTCAAAGATTAATAAATTAATCAGATAGTTGAACAACAGAAATTTAAGCAGCAGCTATTTTGATAATTAAGTCATTTCATAAGCAAAAACTTCTTATTAAGAAATAAGACATTAAATATTCTCTGGTTTCAGCTTCTCCAATCTGGGAAATTTCTTCTTTCTCCTTTTAATTTCATAAAATCATTATCTTTGGATTTTGACTGTTGGTTGAGCAAAATAAGACATTTGAAGAAGTGATCTATCCAAAAAAGAAAATCTACAGAATTATTGATAATGACAATAATTGCTGTAGCCCTAAATACTTATTATCTCAGTTTTCAAATGTTTGGTGAGAGCCATCATTTAATCATGATTGGATTTTCCTGCGTCCTACATAGTTTTTTGTGTTGCAAAGTCCTAGTCTCTAGCTCTGTCAATAATTTAGCTTAATAATGTTGGCAATGTTTGGCTTCACTGGTGCCTAAGACTGGCCCATTTCCCATCTATAATCAGTTTTGCTTCTGATCATATTTGTATATCCAGCGCTTCTCTATCGTCTTACACAGCATTATTTATTGCTGGGTTTTATTACCTTGGTGGGAAATGAGAGGTGAAGGATTGGCTAAAACAAACACTTGAAATGTTGAAGGGGTTCATTTTTTTTTTTTTCTAAGTATGCCCAACTTCCATTAATAATGAAACAATATGATTATCTGTTGCTATATTAGCTGGGCAAAATGGGAGAGCGATTTGAAAATATGTTTTTATTTTAATGTGACGGCAAAAGGGAAACAGGAGAGGATGAGAGGGACATACAGCAGTACATATGAAAATGGAGATAATGTAAAGCTCAGTTACAGTACAAGGTATTCATTTTCAGTGCTTTCATTTTCGACTCAGCTGGCTCATACCTAATGATCGTTTGGATGCCTTTTCATATTTCACACAGTTTATTAGGAACCAAGACACATGAATATCCAGAGAAATGTCTGCAATTTTAGAGCAAAATTCAGTGTTGACCCACAATTAAAAGACCTTCAAGTTAGAGTGTGAGGGTAAAAGCTGTAGGGTACAGACAGTCGATATCACAAATATACTCGCTCCTGTTCTGTGCATCTTAACTGATTATATCAGTAGCTATGGTAAGAAGTGCTCTCCCCCGAGGGGACAGTACTGCCTCGGCTTTAGAAGTCAGTGCTCTCTCTTGCAATCTATAGGATGGTTTCAAGTTGAAAGTCTTTCCATCTAATAACAGTGTATATTAAAAGATCAACACTTATTATAAATGTATAAAGTATATGTTTACATGTAAACATGAGACAGAATGTCATCAAATAGATCTTAGCATGAGTTGAGTGATACTTTTTTCTTCCCACCCCCGTTCTGCGCAGGCCCACCCCTGCTCTAGCTCTGATCCCAATATTCTTCAATGAATGGTGGGGGGGGGGAAGAGAAGACATGTATGTTTGTAAAAGTACCAATACAGCAATGTAAAAATTCTCCATTACAAGTCCTGCATGAATCATCCTACTTAAGTAAAAGTACATGAGTATTAGCAGCAAAATAGTTAAATATATAAGGGTAAAAGTACTGATATATTATTATATATGACTTCGTTCAATTTCATAGACTTGATCAGTTTTGGGTGCCTCAAAATTTATGTGCTGTTGCTCCTAAATGAAAAAGTTAGGCGCACCAGTGCAACCAATGTAAAAAGTTAGTGTGGAGCCCTGCCATATAGGGCAACATAGGGTGTTGCTGCAGCTCATGGCTTGGTATTGTCTGTCCTTTCTAGTGTATAACACTAACTGCCCCAAATGTCTTAGCTTACTGACAGTCATTGTGGTCCAAAGTACTTTCCTCTGATCACAATGATTCTTGTTCTGTTTTTGCGGTTAGGTTGCAGTGTTGGTCATGGTGTCACTTCCATTACTGTAGGAAGTAACAAAACAGGTTCAGTCCATTTTATCCACTCCTTTTGCTTGGTGTCAGACAGGAAACATAGCCTTTATTTTCATAAAGATATATGCAAATTTCCTGAGATTAAAGCATGTTTATTGTACCAGATGTCACAAATTAAAACTATGAAAGAATATTGTTTTCCATTGGTGATCTTTAACATTTTGTTGTGAGAATATAAAAGCAGAATACAAAAAAGACTATCCCAAAGCTAATGTTTTTCATCACTCATAGAGGTGTCCTTGAGCAACACATTTGAGTCTACATGCCTCAGCCTTACTGCTCCTGGTTATGCTTGTTTTTTTTAATCCCGGAGTAACATATGTGAATGTAACCTTTCCAAAGGGGTGGAAATCACATATCCCTCTGAAAAGCTCATCACACTGAGTGTAATATGCCAATTTATGTGCAATACAGAATCTCTTCAGCATTGACTTTATCCTCTATTTTAACAGTGATTTCATCTGTATTCTGATGAAGTCGTTGAATCCAGAGTGTATATCTCACACATGGCATCTCACATAATGTCTGCTCATTTTTTAAAGTTTCACACATGCTTTGTTTTCCAACTGTCTTAAGGTGAAACAAAACCAACAAAACCACATGTGATCCATTATGTTGAAAAGCACAAGACTGGGTATGAATCAGAAGCTGTACAGAAGAGAACTCCAAATGACATTTGCTGAACTACAATAATGCTCACATGAGTTGCGCCGTTATTAGAATATAAAAACAGTGGAGAGGTTTGGGATAGTAATGAAAGCCACCATAGATTAAGTTTTAGTGGAACAATTTTAAAGTAACAGAAATTGAAACCAACACCACAAACTGCATTCCTGTCTCTTCACCTAGATTAGTCCAGACTAGTCAGGTATGAACTGGCACACTGCTGGACGGCGACGGTTTCACAACTTTTAAATTTAAATATTTCCCATAAAAAGGCACATGCTGACCTGAAGTGACAGCTTGTGGGGCAAGAAAACAAACGACCAGCTTACTGTATGGCAAACAGTGGAGAATGATAAACACTGTCTGTTATATGGCTTAACAAGGGGGTATCCAGATGGAGATGGATTTTTCCTTATTTACCAATAATTGAAAGTTGTCCAAGATTAAAGTTCGTTTGCCTTGAATGTTGGTTGTATATGGCCTAACAGGATGAATACCTCATGAATGTTTTTGCCCACATTACATGCATGTCTTGTACACTTTAGTGCAACTATTCCTCACTGAGTCTAAGCAACATTTTAACCACACCACCTGCTGTGGTTTGATCAATAGTTCATTTGGATTCAGTGTAAAACCTTCTGCAGCCATTCCCCTTCAACCAGTTTAACACTGACCTCCTGTCAACTTGTAAGGTGGCTTTAAAAACTTAAATGCTGTTACCACGGGGAGCAAACTAGAGTCAGCTTGTAGTGTGTTATCATCATTTACAATAGACTCTCACTGTGACCCAGTTTCACAACCATCCATATAGACTTTTCAAACTGCTTTTGCAGCAAAATCTACATTTTTACTGTTCATTCATATGCTCAGTTTCTACCAGATTTTTATAATTATACAAAATATACCTAAATCCACTTCAGTTTAATCCACCCTTGCTCACTCATTGGCCATACATATGCTGGACATCACATAAGGAAAATGGAGCATGGCTGAAATAAGAATAATGGTTTTCCACAAATATCTTTCCTTGCAAAATGGCACAAAGTTCAAGACATCTTGTAAAATGGGTGGTCACTGGTTGCACAGCTGCTAATACAGTAGTTAAAGTGGTTGTGAAAAAGGCAAATACAATAGTTAAAAAGCGTGTTTTCTTTAAAGCAAGCAAAAACAAATTACAAATGTTGTCATATTTCTGCTATCAATGAGAAGAAGAAGAAGAAGGACTTGAAGCATGAACATAAATGATGAAGTTCATCATTTGTGGCTGCATAGAAGCTGTGAGTGTGGCATTTTTTTTCTCGGCGTAGCTAAAGTGACTGCTTTATATTGTATTTTGAAAGTGTCAAACTACCTCTAGCCTTTGACATTTTGCCCATGTCATCATCGTTCAAGACAAAATAACTTGGGAGAGTAGTGGATTTTTAGAGTGTATGAAAAGCAGATTGAGGTGGTTGTGGATGTGAAAGAGAAGTCAGCACTGCAAAGTGTCACCCAGGGGAAAAGTCTGGAGGGTGATAACATTGGCTTTTATCACTAGTTGTATGGTTGACTGCATCCTATATTGTTCAGGGACAGGCAGACCCATCCATCTCCATTGGCTTTCATACAGTAGGTGGCTCTATGGATCAGAGAAGGAGTATCAGCATGAAATGTCAGGGTGATTTGATTGGTTGGCCATTTACAGTTCTGAGAAGGGCTGTTGTTACTGTAGTTTCTCTTTCTAGTTTGGCTGGGGGAGGGGGGTGGAGGGTGGTTCTGTCAAGTCATTTGTCAGATGATTTCTTCAAAGTGCATTACAAAAAAACATCCCTGCAATCTGATGATGTGATGTCTTTTTACTTCAATTTCCTGTGTTTGAGTTTTTGCAGTGGGCATGGATATGTTTGTTTACTATAGGTGTTTGCTTGTGATATCTATCCTGCAGCAGATGTTTAAAACATAAAATTTAAAACTGTTACAATTTTACTGGACTGGCTGATGATTTGTATCCGTCACAGAGACAAAGAGGCAAATGTACATTTGTTAGGTTGGTAAGTATTAACATTGGACAAACTAGTTTTTGCAAGTCCCCTAGTAGACATGCAAGTACGTATATAGTAATGTAATTCTGTTATGGAGCATCCTGCAAACTTAAGATTTTAACATGTTTACAAGATCTTTCACATAGCTGGAGCTGATGTACTGTTATAGATGAAAGGTCAGATGTAAATGTAGCACATGTGAGAGACAACAAAGCACATCTGACAAAAGTCGCCTTTTGAGTCATGTGCAACTTTCTGTATATAATTGAATAGTGGACGAAGATTTGTCTGGTTGTTTTCCATAGTTAGGAGGCATTACCTTACCTTACATGATCTATCAGGTGTAACTATGTTGGCTTTGTCAGCAAACTATGATGAAATATGCAGAAGGGCCTCCAGTGTTAAACAAGGTTTCTTTTAACAATCAAAATAAAAAACATTGATTGCAACATCTGTACCATTGTAGCCCTTCCATGTCTCCAGTGATTGTAAAACTAACTCTTTAGTTTCTCTCTCTCTAACTTTGTCAGAATGTGTTACAAGAATGCACACAGGACAACATGAACATCTATACACCCCTGGAGGCTCACACTATTTAAATCAATATAATTTTTTGTTCAATTGTAAAGTTGCAGTGTGAAATGTAATTTACGAAAACGCAAAAATCTGAGTTTTAGTACTTTTTCATCTACCTCTTTTACACAAGATTGGATCTAGCCCTTTTTTTTTAACAGTTGTCCCAAATACTGTATCAGATGTGTGACAGAACAGTCAAATCTCAATGACATCTGCTAAATCAGTGATAACACTATACACTTCTTCCCTTAAACAGTCAGAACTGACAGGAATTCCAGCCACATTTCAAAATGATCATCAAAGGAGATGAAACAGCTACATTTCAGTCCAGTGATGATCTGATGAAAGTCAATTATTAGTAGTTTAGTGGAAGAAAACAGAGCTAGTACAAGGACCATATTTCTGAGAATTATTGAGAGTCCATAAACACATTGTAGATAAATGTCCCCATCGAGGGAAGAAAAGTTGTTTTCCTTCCCTTAGGTGAAACTCAACCTTGAGGTTTCATAATGTGCCAATGATGATGGCTAACCATGACATGAAAGCAATTTCATCCGCGAGTGAGATCCTTGACTGGCGGAAATCACACACGCTGTCTGTTACTAGCGAGCCTGCGTGGACACATGCATGCATGGAGGCACCTCTGCATCAATCACGATCGAGCCAGAGTTTTTAATAGGAAACAGAACAGCATAATAAATAACACAAGTCAAGCGTATACTGTTACTAATGATCTTTAGATTAGCCATTATGAGGAGCAAAAAGGCTGGGAGTCACTTAATTATTCTCCATGGATGTCTGGGCCATTGTATCACAAAATACATTCAGCCAGCAAAAACCAAAAAAAAAAACTGTTTGGAGAAAAAGTCGTGATAAGCACCAAGTGTGTGTGTGTATGTACAGCAGATCCCCTAATTGAACATTACAATTATGTTTCTGCATATGTGTGACTTCACATTAATATAAAGCCGCAGAGAAAGATTCATGCGTGGGTGTGTTGATGCAATTAGGTAACAATATTTTGTGTCCGCATGTGAACATGGGGCACCTTTATATAATATATTGAAGAAAGAAGGCAGTTGTAACTATACATGTTGAGTGTATAGTGTCCATGAATTTATGAGTCTGTAATCAAATTATGTACATTATACTTGGTATGTGTGTTGTTTTGCTGAGTAGACTGATACAGAGTTTAAGAGAGTGAACAGATGCACTGTGGATTTGCTTGTGGGTCTGTGAATATGTGAATTGCTGGAAGGTGTACTGCTCACATTGATCATTCAAATTTCTTGTGTGTTGGTTCAGATATGTCTATCTCCCTCCTTATGTGCACTTTTGATTAATGGGGTGGTGGAGTGGCCTAGTGCAGAGATTGTCCCGTGACTGAAAGGTTAGAGGTTTTGTCCCTACCAGAGCCAAGAAGCTATCAATAGCCATGTGTCCTTGAGCAAGACAATGAAGCCTACTCAGTCACCCAGTGTATGTCACTCTGAATAGGAACATCACTAAATGCTGAATTGTAAATTTTGCAGGTTTTCAGAGCAGGATAAGTCTGTCTTTAAGTGCTCTTTTCATGAATGTTCTCAATAGTTCTGTGGGAGGAACAGAAGTGATTCAAGGTTATTGTAAGTGCCATCTAATACTAACACTGCACCATCTTAGTGTGTCAGGATCTACACGGCTCATGCAAATATATACCCCTCATTGGTTATTGTCCCTTCATGAGTCAGCTTTAGATTCACATCACAGTTTTTCCCTTGGTGATGTGCACCGCTCCTGTAATGGCTCAGAGGAAAGCCTGTGATGACTGCTTATTAGATTGACATTCAACATATAACCTACGTCCAGCCATTCTCATGTATTGTATATTATATATAAGCCTAATGAATGTGGATATATTATTTAAGATTTATAACTAAAACTAAACAAATAACTAACCAAAACTTTTATACTCCTTACGTTGAACTTTAAGAGACAAAAAATCTTGTCATTCATTTGCCAAAGGTACATTTGTACTCATTAAATTTGAGCATGTTTAACAAAGGCTTAGTGGCTAGAGAGACTATTTGCTTGGTTTCAGAGTCATTGCCCATATCTTCAGTTTTTTAATGATTCAAATGATTCAAAAGTCTGGTGTTGCCACTGACAAGTATTTCCAAAATCAACTTATCATAGTTTTCTCAGTACTGTCTTGAATCTTACCTCCCCTCTGGATAACCCCTAAAACATAGATCCCAATATTGATTTGGCTGCTTTACAGGATGTACTCCTCAAAGTAGTTGACACTGTGGTTGATTGTATCTGTACACAATGAGCAGCTCAAGGAGAACGACTTGCAAAGTAAATTTGAGAATGATGCTGATGAAAATCCCTTGTTAAATAGAGAGGGGTGCTAAAGGTCTGGATAAAATGGTAGTAGCTGGCGATTAGTTAGTTGTAATATAGGTCTTATGTTATATTTATTTTTATTTTATTTTATTTTATCATTATTATTCAGTGACATGAAACAGTATATATTAGGGCCTAGAGCGCATACAAGTGAGAGTAGACGTGTAGATGGGTAGGCGGATATTTTTGATTTTATTCTTGCACATTACATATTCTTGCTGCTATTTTTTTAATCGGCTGCACTGCCTTCAATACTGTGAAATAAACTGTCACCCTTAACCATCATTCTTTTACCTCCTGATTTCATTTGAGTATCATGGCATTTTAATTTCATTTTAACCACTGAGTCATTTCTCAGCTCTGCGATGATCTGCCTGTCACGCTGTTCATTTTTGACCATGCAAACAGAGAGAGAACAATTAATGACTGTATTGCAACATATTCCACTATGTTCCTTTGAACAGGGAAAGCAGTGGCTAGTGGGGAGGAAAAGATTCACAAAGGCACAAAAACAACAGTAGACATATGGATTTAGAATGAGCAGGTTGTAGAGTGTGAGGAGGAGAGAGAGGAAAGAGGACATTATTAAAAGTGTCATGTGATTGTGTTGTTTACTCCTGTAATCCTCCTCCTTTCTTCCCATCACTATCCTCTGGGAGCCCTGTCTCTCTCTCTCTGCCAATTTTTGTGTATTTCTGTATTTTCTATATGTTTATGAAGGCGTATGTGTGTGTGTGTGGCTACATTTGTATTTTTGCTTGTGTTTTTGCATTATTACTATGTGTCATTGCTTTTGTTTATGTCTATTTTTATGCTGCCTTGCCAGTGGCAGCCGTGGCCAGAGTAGTTATAATTTCAGGTTGTGTGCCCATCCCTCCCATTCTCGTAAACCTGATATCAGAATCAGAATCAGAATCAGAATCAGGTTTATTGCCAAGTATGTTTTCACGTACAAGGAATTTGTTCTGGTGAATGGTGCAGAGCGCACCAAAACACCGAGGCAGCCATCTGCGGCGCCATTTAAAAAGGAGGAATGGGGAAAAACAAGTGGAGAGGAGAGGAGAAAAAATAACAGAACCCAAACTATACTCCTGGGGGGGGGGGAGGGGGGGGGGGTACAGTGTGGGATTCGGGAAAAAAACCTCAGCAACATAGGCATATATAAACAAACACATCTTACAACACAGTGACTCAAGACAATTTGCTCCAGGGGAGGGGGTAAAGGGGGGAGGAGGTGATTCCAGTGCAGACAGGCAGCCAGCCGCAGCCGCTGCCATTTAAGGCGCAGCTATCGGACCCCGCCCGCCGCGCTGGATGGGAGGAAGCGGCGAAGGCGTGGGATGGGGTTGGGTTGTGAGTTGCATATGTACATGTAAGAGGTGTCCGTGAATGTGTGTGTGTGCATAGGCCTGGGGAGTCGCTTCGTCTAGTTCACAATCAGTGCCTCAGTTCGCAGGGTGTCATCGCGATAACACAGCAAGTTGCCATGGAGTGCCTCAGGAATGCCTCGAGGGAATTTTTTTTACATCTGACATAAACGTCCACTTAGACTCAAGGATGAATTGATTAGACTTTGGTGGTCAAAAAAGTCAACTCAGGAAGTCATACACTAATTATAATGAAATACACTATAGCTATATGTAAATTTTGCTCTTGCCAACATTAGCATTAACAACTGTCTACCAGTCTAGAAGAAACACATCAAGCTTAATTCCTTCACTCATCAAAAGCTATCTCCAGCAGTGGAACAGAACACCAATGTTAACTCTTGTTTTGCTTCTATTTCTATCACTCTTCTACTGAAGTTAGCATGCTAATCAGTTGGCCCCATTCCAGTCGGACTGTCCCGTCATATTCCAATACTGAGTCACTGTCCAGTCTTCCCTGAAGATGTAGCACTGCTCAGAGGGCGTATTATAACTTCTTGTCTTGTAAATGATGGCTGAAGCTCTTGGCAAGAGTGGTAAGTAAAAAGCTGCAAATGCTAACATTGGCTATGTAGCAATAGCAAATCCTACAAATAGCTTCTTTTATACCTTTTTATTAAATTCCTTCAAAATCTTCACTACATATTTCATATGAGTCTGGACAGATATGAATGTAAATTGCAACTTGACTGGTTGGCAGATACAAACAACTGCAAGGCGGTAATTCAAGTTCTGTGTTTACATATTTGTGTATTCATATATTACATACACATACAATGGTGTGTGGGTATAAGTGTATATTCACCAGGCCCTGGATGCTGTACATCGCAGCCACAATATAGTGAGTGGGAATAATTTCTTTTCTGTCCTCCCTTTTTCATTTTTATATTTGATTGGCAGGATAATATAGAAATGATGATCATCTGACAGCATTTGTGAAAATGAAATGCTTTTCTTACTTGGTGCCTACAGACAGTCCTCTAATTCATTTGCATTGTTATTCCAGGCTTCCTTTGAGGATGCTTTTTATCCCCCAAACAGCTGAAAAAACATCGACCTATAAAAATGACAAGGAATGTTAGATGAAAGCACTAAAAGAAATTGAGGCAGAGAAGTGGATCTACTCACTGCTTTCAGTTTTGAAGTCTTGCTAGCTACAAAGTTGCACTAATGAATATTAATAACAGTTATTGGAACAAATTTGTCAGCGATATAGAGTATGACCAAACAGTTTAGGTGGCTTCTAGCTGCAAAACTTTTCTGTGATTGAAGTGTTTATACTGTTTTTCTTTTTTGATGAGTTACTTTTCAAAGCCTCTAGCTGGCAATAGAGAGAAAGAGTTTTACATGCATTAAAAACTTTAACTGCATGCAAATTAGGGGTGTATTTTGATCTATTTTATAATCCCAAGATGTAATATCAATTTAAGGCCTTCATGAAAAATTACAAGAAATGGTGCTTCTCTTGTGATAGAGCAGTTACCTGTGTTATTGGTGTCAGAAGGGAAAGTCTTGAGTATGAACTCAGTGTGTGTCATTGTCCCTAAAATCTTCCTCTCCATTCAATCTGTATACAGACTCATAAATATAACACATTTCTATGCTGTAAAAGCTGCATTATTTAAAGCTGTTTTCTTTATTTAGATCATTTTCCATTTGTCATGTATCAATCATTGCATTATGATGCTAAGAAACACCCATGACCTTGAATGGTGACCTAATTGTGTTGCTCTTGACACACAAACAATTTTATATTGTATATGAAATCAACAATGATTGCATTGTTATGAAAAGAAACCAAACTTTCTTAGTATAATTGATAGGGTTAATTTGATTTTTTTTTCTAAAGGGAGCACACGGTTCAGCATTCTTCTCCACACTGGTCTCTACCATGATGTCCATAATTCAATTAAAACCTATCTGGGATAGCACAATGAAGCCATTGAGATCATTCCCAATGTGGTCTTTGTGGTCCATAATTAACATCCCTATCTCCTGCCTTGCCTGTTCAAAGAGAGTTAAGGGCAAAAGAAGGCCATAGGAACTCCATAAAAATGCAAATCTCAGTCACCTGTTTAATGCAAATCACTGCAGAGGTGAACTTAAATCCGTTTTGATTTAAACTTCGCCATACAAATTCTGCATTTCTTAATTTTACTTGTTGTAGATAGCCTTGTTAGGAACACCTATTACACCTGTTACCTAATTAAGCTTTAGTGTTACATAGCTGAAAAGCCAGGCAATCAGAAGGCCGAAAATCTTTTATATATAAAGTGAGTTTTTCATAACTGTGCACACTCAGTGAAAGACAGTTTTGTTTTGTCCTGTTTGCTATGATATATATTATATATACAAAACTTCTAATGTCTCTTTAATGCGTAATACTATTGTTTTGACATAGGCTCTGTAAGCATTAACCTAATACTTGAAAGAGCCCTACAGCAACATGGTTAAGTAATTTCACCTGATAATGTATGTGATGAAGCTGTCACTTTTTAGTTGATGTTGTCTCTGAAAATATGTTGAAAATAAAAATTCACAGTATGTTTGATGAATTAATCTCAACTCATGGTCAAAAATGAACTTCATGCTCACATTTCACAGTGTATGAAAGCAAAAGGCTGCTCTCTGTACTCCAGTGGGGGATGACTGTGAAATGCACCTTGAGCTATTAGATGTCCTATTGTCCTATTAGTAATTTAGGCTATAGACCAATTTGGAGAGGACGTTGTAGACGGCTGTAGTCCGTGAGGCAATTAAGTATATAACCAGCTTGCATTTTCAAATTGATGTTAATTCTGTGGCACTAAGTGGCATCTCTGGTATTTGATGAGAACAATATCTGTATTAATCTTAACAAGACTAGGCTGCAGGTTCTTTGAGTCCCAGCTCACATGCTTTCTGCGTGCTACAGTGTAAACTGAAATATCATAGTAGAGCACAGGTGTAAATGATCTGCTTTGACTGGACGGTTTTGATGTATAAATTTATCATTTGATCAGTAAATTGACAAGTGGGACAATCCTCCAAAAATCTAGTGTATTCCCCACAGTCACAGTTATTGGGTAGTTTCATTTACACATTGTTTTTGTTTCTATCCCACTGGTGTCCTATGAAAGCTGAAAGGGTAGATACTAACAACATTAAAAAAATCACCTCACTCTTAGTGAATTATATGATTTTGTCATTGTCTTGCATTGTCTTTTATCACTTTCTTTCCCTTTATCATATTTCCATCATTCTGAGACTCATCTTTTCCCAAAACCCCCCCCATCTCTTTCTGAAACTTAAGTTTCATACTAACATGACTGACTGTGTCCCCAGTGGTCAAACAGGCCAGTCAGCCAGCTGGGCTGCCAGTTGCTGATGTCCTCCTATACCCACTATGGCAGTGTCCAGCTCCATTTTCTCCATGCCAGGTGGATCTCAGTAGAGACCAAGAATGGTTGATGACACGCCACCACTTTCTCTCCCCATTCTCCTCGCATAATCCTTCCTTTTTTTCCACGTAATGGAGCTAATGTTCAGCCCTGTGGACAGCAAACGGGGAGGCTTGGGCCTTATGCAAACTTTATGATGGCGGAGAATGTCGTCTCCCCTGCACGTCGAGATATGTCGTTCGATGCTGCACTTATTCTAACCCTGATTTCTGCTGAATTATTGATGATCAACAGGGTCAGGTTTTGCTTTTAGTGCTCCCCTGTGGTGTGTTGCAGGGCTTAGCACTGTATCTGCACTCATAATATCATCACCACCCAGACGGCATAGAACAGACTGTCAAAAGCAGCCAGACTTCCATGTTGTGAAGTAATGGCTTTGTAAGTGAATAGATGTGTTGTCTGTATTAGTGCGCATGTGTCTTCATTAAACTCTTTCATATATGGTCATTATTTTAAGTTGTTTCTAACAGTCATTTTGTATATTTATTAGTGAGCACATTTGTGACTTATGTTTTATTTTCATCTCCAGACTTTTAGAAAAATAAACAAAGAAAAACATGACAAATACATACAGAGTAGAGGGAAAGAGAAGGAATAGACTACAACTTAGTTGGTAAAAAATGCATGAAATCAAACTGATCAGATGAATTTTAATTGAATGAACCTGCTTTTCAAAGCTGTGCACAGCTGACAGACATTGCTGACCTTTTCTGCCATTTCCCCCTTATTCACATAAAGAATTAATATGGTATCTCCTATTATTTGATTTAGACTGCATCTAAATGGCAAAAACAAAAACTTTAGAGGCAATTGCCAAATCAAAAACAGCTTTATAAGACCTCTAGATGTTTAGTTCCACCCAGTGTATGTGCACAAGTTTACAATGTTTACAACTTTATTGCATATCTTTTAGTTGATGTCTAAACTTTGACCAGTATGTTTTCCTTTAGTCTTTTATGAATGAGTCAACCTGAATATCAAACACAGGGACATCCCAAACTGTATTGATGACAGTAAAATACAGGGGCATGGCCATTGTCAGAGTTCTTCAAAGGCGCTTAGCTGTTCTTTGACTGTGACCATACACTTTGTATTGAAATCCTCCCCCTGTCCTTATATATTCACTACCTTCAGGCAATATGGGTAAAACACTGTTAGTCACTCTTTTATCCTCATTATCAGCTATTAGATAACTTACGTCAGATAACTTAGGCTACGTGCCTCTGAAGTTTATATGGTTGCATTTTTGGTTTCATACCTTTATTTACTCCTTTACTACTACTTCTTTACTGCGCCTCTGCTTTTTTTGTCTTTTTCCTGGGGACCACAGTAATTTTGGTGTTTATGTGTGACAAGTAATTTGCCATCGCTGAATTACTGTTACTTTCACAAAGTTTTATGAAAAAAGTTTCTTTTTTAGAAGAAATTCTTCCTAAATTCCTAAAATTTGTATTTTTCACTTCATCATCAAATGTTAGTCTTAGTCTGTCTAAATGTGTAGTTTAACACTGATCTAAACTTGAACAAAATTTTACAATATTATATCAGCACTCGGTCAAAACTCATACATAACAAAACTAAAAACATGGATATGTATTTTACTAACATAAGTTCATCAGTCTGCTGGGTTTAAAGGTATTTATATGAATATTTATATATAGTAAGGGTTTTTGTATTATTTACTTTCAAGTTTTAAATGGCTGTTCTTTCAAATATTTTTGCAGTCCTTCATAGATTGATGTTACATTAAGAATACAAGAAAACTCAAGGATGCGGGCAGAATATTTTTGTAGACATACATTCATGTGTTAACTACAGTATCCAACAAAGTTAGGTAGTTTGCCGAGTTCACACTAGTATGTTTTATTGTTGTATTGCCAACATTATTTACTCTTTAATATCAACACTGATCAAGTAAGACCCATGGAACATTTGTTATATATGTATTTTTTATTTAGCTGTAAAATCACATTCAGAAGCAAACACAGGTCTTTTTACATGCAGCCCAGTTTTTGTTGAGCTTGCACAAAGACAAGGACAAAAACAAGAAAGCATTCACACAAAAGGTCCATTAAGATAGTGCATGAATATTAGATAAATACACTCTATTACACTTTTTTTTTCTTGCATGACAGTGAGGGATGTCTGCTCTTTGTGGTTCTTTGTGTGTGTATGTGTGTGTCCGTGTGTATGTGTGTGTGTTCCTTAGTGTTCTAAGGTAATTTTCTCCATGGCTCTCCTTCATAAGATATTTACATGGCCATCTATTATGGATTGTGATCTGATTGAAGCTGAGTGTTCCCATTTTGCCCCCTCTGTGAACTCACCGCATGAGTACCAGGTTTGAAAGAAACCGGTTTCAGCCACATCTCATTCTTCGGAAAACAACAAGTTAAAGCAAGAGTTTAAGCCATACCGTTTTATACTTTTGTTTTGTTTTGTTTTAAACCTCTAAGTTTGTTTTGTGCATTCTGTGTTGTGTTTGGCATATTTTCTCCTTTGGTGAAAATGAATAAATATCTTTACAGCAAAAAAACAAAAAAAAAAAAAAAAAAACAATCTCAAAACAACTATTGTATTCCTTATTTTATGCTGCAGAATGTGTGAGCTCAGTTGTGCAGTTTTAAGTCAGGAACACAATGCCCTCGGCATTTCCACCAACAACAAGCCATATGGAGTTTGCTGCTTGTGTTAACTGTATTCCCTCCTTCAAATTTAACTGCTAAATCTAAATCCAACTTGGATTCATAGAATACCCACATCTCCAGGCAAGAGGCATATTTCTGGACTCCTGTAAACACACTGTCTGTTCCAACAAGCCCTAAATCCCTAATCCTCAACACATTGGGCCAGATCCACGTTGCTCTGTCTCTGTTCACCTCTCTCTCTTCTCATATTTCTCTTTTTTTTTCTCTCACTCTCAAACTCTCTTGTCCCCACTTACTGTCTCTTTCTGTCCCATTATGCCTCATACTCATCTCAACTAGGGAAAGGCGATCTGACAATCGTATACTGTGGATGATCTTACCTTGATACAATGATCTACATTTCAGATTAATCATAAAGGTCGCGTCATTAAAAGGTGGCATATTTCTATTTTCAATTGCTGCTAAGCAGCCAATTGTTAACTGTCGAACAGCTAGTCCGCAGCTGGTGACAGCAGTCCTTCTTCTGCTGTGCAGGCTCAGTGAGCGGCACATGTAGAAGTTTTCCACCAGTGCAGAACAAGACCCATCGTCACCAGCTACAGCCCAAGAGCTGCAGTCTGTCCATAGGACAAGAGACCTGCCTGCAGGCAGGGAAAGATGATTTGTCTACACAATATTAGATAATATGAAATTATATAAAAATACTTACATGTAGCACCTCATAAATAAATAACAACTTTGATCAAGTGAATGCTCTATATGAATAAGCAAAAAGTGTGATTGGTTGTGACACAGTTCACAAACAGAAGATAACATTGTGTGCAAAGAACAGCGGCAAGCAGACAAACATCTGAAGGAGTGCCATTGTGGCGGAAAGATATGATTCACAACTTCCAGGCAGGACTTTCAGAGTGAGAAACGGATGCAGAGATTTGTGAATTGGGTATTGAATTGGAGTAACAGGCTTTATGTATGTGTATGCACAACTAATAATGTGATCGCAAGTTCAAATAAATCTGTGGGCAGAATCTCAATTCAGATCATGGACTGTGGTTCCACTGACTGTCATATTGTTTTTTGGCAAGATCGCCCACCCCTAGTTAGAGCACACACACGCACACACACACACACACACACACACACACACACACACTGACCGCTCAGTAGTGGTCCCTCAGATGCTTGGCCTGCATTCATTTCACCAGCTGCCTTCTAGTCATCCATCCCCAATTCTGCTTTCTCCCTGTCTGATTTCCCCTGCTCTCTCTTCATCCTTTGTTTGTCCTCAATCCTCTTCCCTGTTGATCCTATCTCTCACACCTTCCCTCTTGTCTGTCACCCTCTTGTCTCTGCCTCTGATTTCCATCTACCTTTCCTTCACCTCTCAACTGTGTCACTCCTCTTACACCCCTGCTCTCTTATATCTCTATTTACCTCCTTATGCCCCCTCACTTTATTATCATCTTCTCTTTTTGTAATATGGCAAGTTCAGCATGGTGTTGTTTACAGAGGTCAAATCCAGACTACAGGAAGCCATCCAGAAGTGAAACACGGGGAACAGTAGAATTTAATGTAATTTTTGTGCAGCAGCACGCTTTATAAAATACCAAAACGTTAACTGCATGCATTTCAGCAAAAACGTAAAGGACTGCTCAAACATAAGCACTTATTTATAGATTACATCAAAAAACATTTGCATACAAATTGGTTTGTGTGAGATGAACACAGGTGCTGTAAGGGTGTGAAAACTTGCTGCTTAAAGTGTAAAATGTAACATTTAAACAATACAATGTAAAGCAGTTTGATAGGTGCATATGAAAGGTGTTAACTAGAAACAATCAAGAATACTGTATGCCTCAACCAGGGTTATATATATTGTTCTAATAATAGAAAATGCTTTATTCTGCTTCTCGATCCAAAGCTACATCAAAATACATAAAGTGATCAGAGACAATCATGTCTTTTTTCATTTCAGTGTAGCATTCATGAGAAAATGTGTAAAATATCATTCAGACATGTTTAAAAAAAAACATTTTTTTTAAGTCTTAAAATTCTGATCTACACCTAGGAAAATTAATTTTTTTTTCTAATCTGATAACTTGTGAACTCACAATGGAACAAAGTAATAATGCCTAAATTAGGAATAGTAATAGTCAGGAATATGTCCCATTCTCTGATTTAGAGAGAAATAAAAAGCTGAACTGACAATATGAAGCCAGCTTGATTCAAGCAGCAGGGAATTAGGTTACTGGCCCAAATCCATCAAGGTCAATAGGTCACATTACTTTTTGCTCTTGTCCACCCCCACCTCCCTCTATGCCTCTTTTTCCTTTGTTTTATTCCTCACTTCTTCCTCAGACCCCTCCTCTTGTTCCTCTCCTGCCACCTTCCCTGCTCCCTTCCTTTGTTTGTTGAGTCTGTCTTCATCCTGTCCTGCTGCATCCCGTCACTCCTGGAGTAATGACAGCCAGCTGTCAGCACCACACCGGCTCTCCTGACCACTGAGCAGACCTGACAGCAGCACTGATGAGATCACTCACTGAACGTCTCTCTCTGGGCACAGCTCGGTCAGAGCTATTTTAGATGGCAGTTGTTCTGTTTTTATTAATTCATTAGCTTCTGGTTTTTTGTTTTTTTTGTTGGTTTTTTTTTTGTGGTTGAGTCTGGTGTTGTTTTTGCTTGTGTTTATTCATATGTGCGTGCCTGACGCCTTCTTGGCTTATTTCGATTTTTTTTTTTCTTCTGATGATTTAAATCTGAAAAGAAAAACTACATATGACTATTTTTCTCCATGTTGCCTCTTGGGTACCTTGAGGCAAATCATCATTTAAACATTAGACCTGTCAGTTGTAGAAGAGGGAAAAAGTATTCATGTTTTATTCAGTACTTCTAATTCTGGGCTTTTCCGTTTATGGCTCTGTCTTTACCTGTCTCAGTCTGGTTTGGCATCCTCTTTATCAGTGTCAGCTAGAGTTAATGGCTGGTCACAAACATGACCATTCACTTGGAAAGCATAACGTGAACTGAACATCACTGTCACAGCAGTGATGGTGCAGTGAAAAGTGTATCAACGTAAAAACTATTCTCTTTCTGTTTGGGATAATTTTGTATACTGAGACTTGGCCAATGGCTGCAATTTATTTTTTTTCATGAAAACACAGGATATGTGACTGCAGAACCATGGGATATTAACTGCTGCTATTATTGAAAAGGGTTTACGAAACCAGAAAACTGTTAAAGCTCCTTGGGTTTATATTGCTGCTCAGATACAGGCCAGTATCACTACACCACTGATTTGCAGCACTCTGTGCCACTGCTATAACATGTCAGACTGTAGTAGTACTGCTTTTGTTTTGGTTTAAGAGAAATTAAGTAACTGATGTGTCATTGTAACGCTGACTTATGTGCTGCTACACAAGTGAGAAAACCCAACATTAAGTGGTTCAGTACTGGTTCATATAGATGGTCTCTGAAGTCTACTGGACAGATGGAACACCTTTCTTCCAAAAGATATTTCCTCAGTTGCTGATTGGATGATGGTTGGATGCAGTCCTGTGCTGTAAACACTCATCACATTAATGTTTTTTTTGACTGACTTTAAAAAGATTATTTGAATCCCCAGTCATGTAATGTGATTTTATGTAAATGGACTTTTGACATGTTTTGCCCTTTTTTTGTAGTTAATGAGCCAAAGACATTTTGACATGTCACAATAGGAAAACCATTGAACCACTGGCTGAATTCACTTTAGCTGCTTCAGTTTCCAGTTACAGGGTTTGTGCTTGCTAGCTTACTGTCATGGTCACACTATCATGGCTTACTGGGACAGCAGACCATCCTTAATGTTAATTGCAACACCTGTGCCCTTCCTACCTGTCCTCTGTTGTTAATAATTTGACTTTAAAACACAGATAAAGCGGTCTATTTATTTATTTTGTTTATTATTAGACTTGTTCTATAACAAAAAGCATTATTCAGTAAGCAGAAGCCAGTGCCCTCTCCAGACCCTTGGTGCTATAAAGTTTGGGTAAGCTGAGAGCCCTGTGGCTCTTTTAGTCCATCCTTTAGCTTTTAGCACTGTGGCACTGTGTGTATTTTTTAACTTTATTTTATGATTCACAAAGATAGTCTATAAAGGGCTATGCAGCCCTCCAGATACCAACTAGCTTTCTGGGGGGCTTTCATTTCCAAGTTGAATCATCTCTCTTGCTCACTCTATGGTTTTGTCTTTATTATCTTTCTTCCTGTATATCTCTCCACAGGTCTCGCTGTTATGCCATCTATCTCGTATTCTTTTCACTGGAAATAGTATGTGTACCATGTCCATTGTCATCAGGACCACAGAAGCACATCTCAGTGGTTCATATTCATTTCTGAGGAAACCCTTTCCATGGGCTCTTTAATAACCCAACTGAATTCTAGCATTATATTATATATTTTCTGGCTCTGGGCAATGACAGCGGAAAGGCAATGCTTATTTCCCTGTAATTAGTCATTGCTGTCACTTGACATCTCTTAGCAGCATCCCCACCTCTGTTTTACAAAGCTAAATTTGCTCCTGTTTAATTGGATTAGTCTGATTAACTCTCTTTGTGGTTCTAGGTCTGACTCATCGCTCATGTAATTGTGTTTTTCTTCTCACTCTTCTACATGTGCCATTAAAATAGACATGAGCAGTAGGCAGTTGTGAAACACTCTGCCTAACTTTACAGTTTGTGTGTTTCAGAAAGACAGATTGGAAAATTGAAGGTAACAACATTGTTGTGGATTTATATTAGACCAAACAAGCTGTTTCTGCTTGAGAGCCCTTGAGAGGGTAAAGCTGCAGGCAGTGGAATGTTCTGTGTCACAACTCTGTAAAAATATTTGTAACAATACACTAGTAAGTTAAGTGCAAACAAGCAAACAAGTCCCACTTGTTTATATACTGTTATTACCATCAGAATAATCCTGCCTCAGTAATTGTGTATGAACACC
Organism: Trachinotus anak; assembly: GCF_046630095.1. Lineage (NCBI taxonomy): Eukaryota > Metazoa > Chordata > Actinopteri > Carangiformes > Carangidae > Trachinotus > Trachinotus anak. The sequence goes on along the minus strand of NW_027273875.1, from coordinate 3,238,255 downwards.
AGCCAGGTTTCCCAGCATCTCATTCCCTGTGATTGATGTTATTTTACCGCCTCTCTTTAGTCCAAACAGGGTTTTCAAGTGTCAGCCCTGCAGCTGCTTCTACACATGATGACAGTGTTACTGTAAATTACAATTCCTTCACTGCATAACAATCTTGCTGTACTCCAATGTATCATTTCATCTCAAACCTCAATGACAAAACCCCATGATAGATATGGTGATGAACACTGAATACTGTCTATGATTGTTTGCATTGCAAAATAAAGATATATAAATAAATGTGTGAATAAATAAATAAGAATATACTTGGCAGTCAATATGGGATGTACTGCATCTACATCTGCACACATTTTACACACAGTAATTCAGCATGCATATATCCTCCACTCCTTCAACAGTCTATTTAAGTGAAAAACTTGAGGTGAAGAGCACCATTCACACAGGACTAATATAACCTAGGGGATGCCCAGTGATTTGTAATAATAGCACATATCATTTTGGATTTTTTATCTTGTGTGAATCTTCCATGTCTGCCAAGACAGAAATCCCCTTGACTTACTAATCTTATGCAAATGGTGGTCTCAAACATAATGTATTTTTCAGGCACAGTTCCTTTATCATTTTTCATCTTGTAGATGTGGAATTTATTTTTTCATGTCAAAGAATCATTTTAAAACACCTACTGTGCAAACGCCTGGCCCAGTGTCCCTGTGAAATATATTCATATATATTTATATATGTCTAAAATACACAATACAATGAAAATATAAACTGCTCTTATGACCATTTTTTGAACAATTTTAGAAGGAACATAGTGCTAAGTGCAACAGGTGGAGTAGGAAAGTTGGAAAGACAGACTTTTGGTTTCAGTCTTTACTTTGAGAAAAAAAACAAAAAAAAAAACACCATCCGCCCTTAACCATTAAACAGAGTGCTATATTTGTATTTTACCATGTGTAATTGCTGTGCAGTTTTGTGTGTCCCGTTTTAGCAGAAAGCCAGGGTAAAATGCTAAATTTATAATCATCAAATTATAAATATGGACTCAAATTAGGGTCATTAAGATTTTGCCCTTTGTGTAACCTCTCCACTGATGTAATTTGATTACAGATTTTAATCACAGTCTCATTTTGTTTTTACAAATACACATCTTTTCTACACATGAATTTGAATTTGAATTTTTCAGGTTTACCAAACTACAAACTTTGGTATTGTCTTTTTTTTCGTCACTTTACAAGCTCAAAATCTTATTGGCCCTGATATGAGCCCATATATAAACCCAGTCAGGGCATCTGTGATACAGTGGGACCATGTATGGAACTAAGCTTCAGTACTTTTTAACACAGAGTGTAGAGGATCATTTTCTTCCAGCTGACGCCTCAGTGCTCTTTGATAGGAATACTGTTGTGGCCAGTAATATTCTGTCCCTCTAAATGGACATAAAAGAATTAATTCACAACACTATTTCTCTGTAAATTGAGTGTTAAGCAGCCAAAGCCCACCCAACAGATGAAGCTTTTACAAGATGTAAGAGACAACATAGCCTTTTGATCTTCTCTCTCTCACCTTTTCACCTCACCTCTGCTGCTTCCCGCCCTGTGGGGCCTATTAGTCATCTTGGCTGTGGGAGTGGGGCCATCGGGGGGGGGCTTGGTCTCTGTTCTCCCAAAGCCCACCCCTGTGGAGAGGAAGGTGCAGGTGTGGTGTCAGCAGAAATACAGTATATACTGTAGAGAGATGAATAGCGAGAGGTGAGAGCAAGATGAAGCTGAAGATGGATAGAAGGGATTATGATGTTGTTGATAATAAACAGGGATGGAGTGTAGTGGGAGCACATCGAGAAGCGTTTACAGCTACAGAAAAACTATATTTTTTAATAAGGGAAAACAAACATTTTCTTTCCCACACATACTCATTTTCTTTCTCACACATACATGCACATTTGCAGACACACAAACACAGATATGAAAATTTAATTTACGCCTTGAAGATTGAGATATTATGGCTCCAAACACTTGTGTATAGGACGCAGGAGGGACATTACGTCTTTTCAAACGTTTTCTTTTTGCACACTATAGACTCTGAGATGTGAAGGGATACTTTTTCCAGTCAAGATTATATTCCCTACACTCACATGCTTACTCAAACCTACGGCAGAAAAATACATTTGAGAGTGTATTTCATCCTTGGCTGTGCTGGCATTAATGTGAAAATATGAGTGTGGCAGCTGAGGAGAACTGATGCTCAGGCCCTACATTGCTGTAGCCTTAGTTGTAGCTGCAGCAGCGGTAAAATAGCGGGAAATAATGTAGCAGATGGTGTCAACCATCTTTTCTGCATTTCAGAGATCAATCACAGGCAGCTATGTGGGCCCTTTAAGTGTACTTTTCTACTTCAGACACATGCAGACATATAAACACTTATATACACACCAACACACTGTCATGTAAGAAACGGCTAAGCATACTGTAGAACTCTGATCCCTCTGGAGTCGGAGCAGATGGTGTGTGGCTAGTGCTTGTGTAAAATTTTCAGTTGTTGTCATGAACAAAGTATGACACTCAGGTTAGTTTGTATTCAGTGTTGAGTGGATGTTGGGATCTAAGAATACAGATGCAAAAACATCTTCTTACATCCATCTGAACATGTAATTTAATTATGTTCTGAATCCAATTATGTATTTTCATGAAAACAGGGGAACATTTGTCAGTAGGATGAAATAAGTAGTGTGTTTCACAATGTAAGTGAAATTGGCATGAAAAACATTTACTTGTGGCGTCCAATGGCAGAATTAAAATAACTGTAAATGCTCCTTAACCAAAACTGTGAGCATCCCTGACTTGAGCTCATCCAGTGTGTCAGACTGTTATAGCAAACAATGATTATTTCTTGGCCTTTTCCAGCTTTTCTTCATTCTTAATTCTTGGAGAAAGCCCAGAGGCTGCATCTAAATTTCATTATGTCACAAGAGGAAGCCGTGCCACCTGCCCAAATCACTTTCAGTCCCCAGGGGATGGCAGCCCACAGAGTGAGAAGCAGGTACCTGTCATACCTCAACCAATGTGACCATGTGACTGACGGCTGCTAGGTGTGAATTCCAGCTCACTGTGGTCTCACAGTAGTTTCTCTGTGTTGTCAAAGCTTTCTACCCCCAGATGGTTCACCAGCTCTTTTTGCCTGTACGCTTCCTTCGATTTTACTTCACCTTCATTTTTCTGCTCTTATTTTGATATCTTGTGGGCATTTGCACTCCAGAGAAAACATGTTGCATCAACCCATCATCTAAATGAGCTTGTTAGTTTTGAAGTTAACACTATTTTTTTTCAGATATCTTTTTGTCCACGTTTTTGTCAGCGAGTCTTTCGATTGGCTCCAGATCCCACTGCGTCCCTGAAAGACTCAGGATAGAAATAAATGATATTTTTTTATTTCTACAAAATGTCGTGTAGCTCATGGCCAACATGAGGCATCGCCACAGCTCATCTGTCACTTCACAGTTGTTGGGAGAAATGCTTGTAGTTGAAAATGTCAACTGAAATAAAGGAATAAAGAAAACAGCCTTGAGTGTTTGAGTCCGACCAGTAGAAAAAAAAAAGTTTTGTGAAATAAGTTAGAGTGAAGGGCTGTAGAGGGTCACAGAGTGGAGTTATGAGGTTTTTAACATACAGCCACATGATATGCTGAGAATCTAGGTATTCAAACGGATTCACTGTGTGATCATGTTAACCTGTGGGTGGCTTGGTTACAGACAAAAAATAACCACAAACTTCCAAATAAATTCCCAGTGTAGTTGATCATGTAGGAGCTGCATATAGCAGCAGCAGACACAGCAGCAGTAGCCCTCACTCTCCCAGGTCCTTCTTTAAGAGAGCTGGGCCTCTCAGCAGAGCGGCAACAGATAGACGGAGATCAGAAGATCAATACCAGCCTATCAGCCGAACCAGCCATATGAGCCCTGTGACATTTTCTCCCAGGCACAGACCAAACATCCTTGCTCTGTAGAGGCTGAGCCAGCCTTTATTTCTATCCTGCACCATTACTGTCTCACATACAAACCTTTTTTGCTGAATTTGAACTTGTCAGTGGTCTTAATGTTCTATCATTTGATTTTCTCACTTTTACTAAGTCCTCATCTTTTTTTCATCCTATCGTCTGTCCTCTGTCTTTGAATGTCCTCTTGCTTCATTAGTTTGATTCCCATTCTATATGTTTGTCCCTAATTAGACACACTTTCTCATGTTTCTGTTTTCTCTTAATATTGACTACATTTTTATATGGTGTCTTACTGCTGACCATCCTCCATTTCACTATATTTTACTTGTACAGTTGTCAGATCTCAACTCCTATCTGTGTTAGTCCTTGCATTAGACACACATGAGAAATTTGGTTTGTACACTGCTGAAGTAATGCATGAGAGTGTGACAGTAGGAGAAGAAGAAGTACAGTAACCACATTATGTGTGTCCCAATACACTGTAAGACATCATAAACAGCAGCAGCAACCAGCTCAGTTCATTTGATTACTTCTTCCATTTGCATCCTTTGCAATCAATAGTCTGGAAGAAAGGGGTAGAGTAAAAGAAACATCAAGACAGGAGGAAAATAGAGTGACTTGTATTGATAAGGAAGTTGACAAATACCCTTAATCAGCTATGACTACTTCCTTTAGTCTTACCAGTCATGGCTCATCAGATATCAGTGCAAGCCTCTCCACTGCCAGTGTTTTGTTTCTGTTTAAAGAAACTCAGGGTTCAGTTTTATATCTTTGTGACATGTGTTCATCCTTAACTGCATGGAAAACAATAGTCTAAAAGGAGGATGTTGTTTGTTTTCTGGTATGAGTTCATGCAAAAGTGGCATTTAGAACAGACAATGTTTTTTTTTCATTTTCAGTAAAACTAACTCCCCTGTGTGTGTGTAGACTGCAGGGAGTGATGTGAAGTGACCGAGCTTACAGATAACTATTATTAGCAGTATGCTCTCTGTATTCAGACAACAAGTTATACCATTCTTCAGATTAGCTGACTGAAATGGCTTCAGTGTCCATCCACTCAGTGACTGAGCGCTAAGGTACTGGCTAACCTGCCATTAAGAAAGAGGTCATGGAGGTAATAGGTACTTTGCAGCACTTAATGGAGAAAAATGGCTCTGGTAGCAAGTTAATATTAAATGTAATTATCTTCTCAAGTTACTGCATGTAGTGGTGTTGCTGTAGTCGTCTCTAGCGTCCAGAGTGAGTCAGAAAGGATGTTTCTAAGTCTGGTTTACTGTCTGTCTTGTTTGTTTGGTTCTTGGTCTTCTAGCCAGTCAGTCCACCACTCTGGTCTGGTCCATTTAAAATTAATTTGATCAACTTTTAATTCTTGTTTAAGCAGATTAACATGTTCCATCATTACAGCAAGCATCAGGCCGTAGGTGCAGTATTAAATCTCTTAGATGGGATACTGTCCTGCTGATGATTTTTGTGTTAATGTTAAAATTCAGCCATGATATTGATGCATGAAGACCGGCACAGAAATTGCTCTAGTTTGGCAGATTATATATATGACTCTGACATCCTGACTGATCTGACCAAGTCTCTACCTCTCTGGGTCAGTTAGCATTAAGATGAAATAAAACAGTGTGTAGTGTTGACGGGCTCTAATCACTAGCCATCTGTTGCAGTAGCTGCCTGTCATTCTCATTAAGATATTTTTAAAATTTTAGGAGTGGATTCAGGACCATCAACATCATTCACAGTAGTGGGAGAAAAAAAGAAAAGCTGACAAACAGTTTGCACGTCTCTCCATTTACCATCTCATTAATTAAATTTTGCATCTTCACTTAGCATCATAAATTTTAAAATGTTTACTGTTGTTGATGGATGTCCATTTATGTTTTTGTGCAGGAACAAGCTCTTGAAGGGTTAGGGTTAGAGAAAGTCTAATTGTTATCTTCCCTGTTGTCCAGTGTGTCCTTTAGTATGTGCTTCTTGCCGACTAAAAATCTTTGTATGTTGGTGTAAATTATTTTTATGTGTGAGGTGTGTGTAGTATTTATAGGTCTATGTAATTTTAAGGGGTCTGTCCCTGCTTCAGTTGCAAGCTGTCCCTGACAAAAACCAACACATTTTTCATAATCTCTGTAGTTATTTTCGTAGGTGAATATTAGTCCTTTGCAGTGATGTCTCTCAGATCATATTAGCAAATTTATCATTAATGCTAGACCATGGAGATGGAGGGGACAGATGTTCTACAAATTACTTGTCAAACTCTATTTCTTTGTGCATTTTTTAAAGTCAAACATGAGTGATTTTAACTGAAGGATGCTCTGGAAACAATCTGAAACCATCAGTTCTTATTTTTAAAAAAGAGGGAGAAAGGGAGCAAAATATTTTTTTTCTCAAATATCCATGCAATTAGAAAAACTCTGCAGTACATCCGGCTTCTTGTTATTTGTACTCTGGTTTCGATCCTCTCAGAAATGTAGTATCAATTTGGGTACAGTGCAGCAAAATGGACAGTTTGTTCTTATCTGTATGTATGCCACAGCATATCTCACCTAGCACCAAGGACTGCTGTTGTCCATTGATATTCAAGCTCAGCGTGCATGTCAGAAGCGCTTTGTCCGACTGCGCGACACAGGGGAGACAGTGTTTGACGGCGCGTCTTAGAATTTAATTATGTACAGCTGCTTCAGAGCAAATAGAATGATCCGGAGGATCAGCAGATGTGACAGAGCTTTTCTGGGGCTGCAAAACACACAGGCATGAACACAAGTGCTTCATACACATGCACACTATTCGAGAATATGCATGGCTACACAACTGTACTCACAAAAGTTCAATGAAAATATGACACAAGGACACTTCAGGGGCTAAACTACATCTAACAAAATCTTGTCTGCTGGCAAAAAATGTCCACTTTCGGTCTCTGTAAATGTCATGTACTGATATCCTGAAGGATTTGTGACTACAGCTCTTATGTTTCTATGGATCAGGGTGGTTTATAACATTGTAGTGCTGCAGGCAGCGAGTCCCACATCAGCAGGGCAAATGTTCTTCCAGTCTAATTAGTAAGAAGCTCGGCATTGTCCCTCTGTCTCTCTGAGGAGAATGTATCAAAAATAACAAACTCCCCCTCTGTGGCACTGGATTAAATACAAAATAAATAAAGTCTGTTGTGATTGCTTTTAAATGTTTAAGGGGTTCAAAGTGCTTGAATCTAGCCTCAGGTATAAATATATTGAGGCGCATTTTAGTTGCTAAATAGAGCGAGGACATTAGAACTTTGCTTCCAGAGTGAAGCAACATATTCTCACTCTCTTTCTTACTGCCTGTGTATTCTTTATGTGACTGTGCTGTACAATGCATATGTGATTGCATGCATCCAGATTGTATGTGGATTCAAATTACCAATGGCTTCATCACAATTATACAGCGAGGGCTTAGACTAACAAGACTGTCGCTTCTCCTGACAAATGCAAAGGCAGTCAGTCAGGCAGGCACTTGTTCTGTGCCTCCAGTTATGCTCTCATCCACTTTGTCATGCATAAAAGGAAATGAAAGGGGAAACTTATCTTTGTCTGTCGAAAAATGTCAGAAAGATAAGGCAAAATGGTCTTAACACTTTCTACAAATCCCTCATGTTCCCATATTATCAATACAATGTTCCTTTCTCAACATGTCCGGGAAATCTCTGATTATAGTGGACAATCCTCTGTCTCAATTTCCCTGAAGCCCACCAGAGCTCGGCCCCAGACTGGTATTGACAAAGCGACAGAGAGAATATACATGCATGGCAAAATAAAGAGGAAAAACGACAGAGGACCAGAAAAGAACTAGCGAAAGGATGCAAGGCTTGACACTGGATGGTCAGTCTGGCATTGTCTTGGCACCTCAGAGCATCTGAACTTATAAGAGCCATTTATAAGCACTGTGCCGGCAGCTTAGACAGGGAGGATTATCAAATGACACTTTTAGCCTCTTAAGCAAGCCACAATTGCAGCCAACATGGTCCAAGAGAGCAGACAAAGGACTTACAGCGAGGATGACACGGATGCAAGGACTTAGCTAAATGTCAGACAGCTTTTGTATTGTAGATGTAACTTTTATGTGCTATTGTTTCTGTTGTTTGAGTGGCTTCTGTCCATGTACTCTTTTCTCTAAGCAAAATGGGAAAGGGCGAGGGGGCTGGTGCTATTTTAAAAAAAAAAAAAAAAAAAAAAAGAAAAAGTGAGGGAGGGAGGGAGAAAATGAGGAGGATGAAGACGGAAGACAGCCACCGGTGGGTAACTGCCGCAGGACGCTTGTAGCTAAGCGTTTAATCTCCCACGCTTGGAGAATACAAACGATCTTGTAATCGTCCCCGACCTTGACATGAACAGCAAGGTCGCAAGGGAGCCGGGCTATTTTGCATTTCCCACAGATGCTTTGCCGAGACATGCACAACAATTAGTAAACTAGAATAAAAAGGAATTGAGTCTGTCTTACTCCCGGCTTCCTCTTCCTCCTCCACCTGCTCCTCCATCCCGTCCCGACGCTCCCCTTGGGGTATTTACCTGGCACACCCCCAACCCACAGCTTCCTTAGGCAGATTAACTATGATAAAGGAGTATTCAGTGTTTCCACGTCGGGTCAGACTGTGTCTAGGGCTGAAACTATCATTTTAATCAACTAGTCTACTAGTTGATTATTTGTTATTACTTGATTAAAAGCCTTGTCTATAAAATATCAAATGTAATTAAGCCCATCACAATTTCCTAGATACCTGAGATGATGTCCTCACATTGAACGGTTTATCCAGTCAACAGTGCAAAAAACCCAAATATGTTAATTTTACAATGATGTGAAGACACTGGAATCAGAAAACATGTGGTGTTTTTGCTGGATAAATGACTTAAGCTGTTTATCAATTATTAAAATTTCCGTCAATTAATCCTAATGTTGATTGAGTAATTGATGTGCATATTAATCCGCTCAGTCGTATCTATGTGTGTTATTTGACAGTGTGTCTGTGTTTGCAAGCGAAGATATTGTGTGTTAGACAGTGACTGAAAACAAGAGTGTGTGCTTGACTGCATATTTACACCTCAACGTGAGTAGGAGGGTGCTAGTGTATTAATGTGTGTTTTTTTTATTTGTGTGTTTGTGTGTGTGTGTGTGTGTGTGTGTGCGTCGTTGGATCACTTTTATGTAATTAAGGGACTTTTGTCCTCCAACAACAGCACATTACCTCTATTATTGAATATGCTGAGAGTTTAGATATGATTATGCTCCAGGCAAATTCAATTTCTGTTTTCAGCAGTTTGACTGTAAAAGCCTGGACTGGGTTCTTTTAAGTTAAGCCAGTGAGGTTTTTAGCCTTATTCCACAGGGGGATAATAGAGCTGACTCCTTCTCAGCATCTCAACTGACTCAACCTCAAAACAGCAATAACACAGTGGCCTTTAAGTCCCTTTGGGATGTGTATTCATTTCCTTGTAATGGTAAATGGCCTTCACAGTTTGCCATAACTGAAATTTAATGTTACCAGCTACGACTGTAGATTTTGTTGTACTTCTTTATTTTTAGCTGTTAAAATTGTCGTTTCATTCTCACTATTTTATAGTGCTGTTTTTCTCTGTACCGCGACATCAGGTTATTCATACTGTACCATTTGTTTCTCTCATCAGCCAGCAGTCCTCTCCTTTATATTTGCGCTGGTTTCCATGGCAAATAACTGAGCTTGTTAACATCAAAGTAAAAAAACAAAAAAAACAAAAAAATAAAAACAGAACCTTTGAAATTTTAAAAGAAGAAACTTCTGAAACTCAACAAGGTCATTTAGGGGTGATATTTGGCTTTAACAAACTTATCATTTTTTGGAACAGTTTTTGGAATTAGTATATTCTGTAAGAGCACAGAAAGTGTGGGAGTTGAGGGGTTGTGGAAGGTGAGAATGGGTGAATTTACTGGTCTCCCTACAGCCACAGGAACTAGAAACTATGAAGCTGACTCTCAGCAAGAAGTGATAAAACATACTTTGAATTTTTATTAATTTCTTTGCATGTAAAATTTATTTATTTGTACACAAAAACACAGCTATATTTGAACTTTGATCAAATTAATTGGAGTTGTCAGTTGCAAAAACAGTGTGTGGGTGCCTACGTAGAAGTTTTTCATCTATGTTAATATTTATTTTGCTTTCTCATGATCAAATGAATAATGTCTAAACTCAGGGAAGGTTTCCAACTCAGTTTTTATGTCTAATTTATTACAACTGGCATTTAGCAGATGGGCTTGAGAGGCACCAAATGCCCTGTTTGTACCTTTTTAAACATGCAGTTTTCACTGCGATAACCCCAAGGCACATGAGCCCATAAATCCAGCCCTCAGATCACAACAAGAGAGGAGGTCCTGGTCAAGCTCATGGAGTCAGGAAAGATCAATCCAAGGTGGAGCATTTGGTGGGATCAGCAGCTTTAAGACTTGCTTTAAGTGCAAATAGATTAAATCAGGGAGAACATGTGAGGAGTCCTAGGCAGTGAGTGGTGAGGATGCTGGCGTGTGCAGTGTGCATCTCTACATCTGTGCGTGTGTTTGTGTGTGTGTGTGTGTGTGTGTGTGTGTGTGTGTGTGTGTGTGTGTGTGTGTGTGTGTGCGTGCGTGTGTGGGACAGGAGCTGGCACAAACACTGGTTTATGAAAATGGAGAACCATGTGTAGAAGATGGGAGTTCTACTTGCACATTTAGTTGTACTCAGGTATACATATTTTTTCGTGTTTGTATACGGATGTGCACATATGTGTGAACGAGTGCTGAGAGGTGTTAATAAGGACACCTGGCTGTTTGATTTGTTGGGTTTGTATTTAAAAAAAGAGGATTGTCCTTGTTAGCACTATCTTATACTGTGATCAGGACTGGAGGTGTTTGGCTCGAGTTTACGCTTTTTCTATTTCTGGTGCATACTGTGTAATTTGTCTTGTTACTGTGTTGTGATAGATATGTTTCCTTTTGTTTTATTTTACTCTCATATCAAATGAAGTATTTGTTAAAATCAGGATGAATCCAAGTCTTGTCTCGATTTTCTGTAAAGCAGGAGACATAATGTATATAATGCGTATAAACGAAAATATGTTTTTTGTGTTTACGCAGTGGATTTCTTGTCAAATATATTAAGTGCTTCTGAGAATAACATGGTACTCCTCATTGTTTCACAGTTTTTAAAAATTATGATATGATATGATATTATATTCAGCATTTAATTCTTCCTGTTAAAGGTCTTAAGTTTGCATACTGATGTTGCAGGAGAGGGGGTGAGGCCCCTGATGCTGCCAGCTAGTCTGAGTAAGTGCGTCATAGATTATGTTATTATAATGTTATTGAACCTGTTATTGAAGCCTTACATTCATTCATGGCTGATGTGAAGCACTGGAAACCAAACATAGTTTAGTACTGAACAGCCATTGGTGACAAATGGTCGCAAATTTGTTCCTCCCCCCTGTCGCCAAGTGCTTGCTCTTTGTGGGAACTGTTGGGTTTTTCTCTTTAACAAAGTAAGGTCTTGACCTTACCCTGTAAAGTGCCTTGAGATACTGTATATTATGATTTGGCGCTATACAAATAAAATTGAATTGAATTGAATTGAAATATGTTTTATAGACCTACCAACTTCAGCTGGATATGAAACAAGAAGGATGCAATATTCTGTCTGTCCCAGCTCAAGATTAGTGATCAGTGCTGATGAGCCAGGTATATTTTATTTTTGCATTGTGCAACTTCAGCTGATCTCTATCCTCTGCCCATCCCTGTGACTGTGTTTCAGAGCCACAAAGATAAGAAAGACATGTCAATGCAAACAAATGTTGCACTCTCTCCCTTACAAGATTGAATTTTACTCATGAGCTTTTATGAACTTTGCTGATTTAGTCTCGCTGCTTTCTTAAATAAACACTCTTCTATTGCAGCCCTTTCCGACCCAGATGAAGATCCCTGTCGGAGGACCTACTGTGGACGGGGTCGGCAGTGCATGCTGATGGCAGAAACTGGCCGTGCCGAGTGTGTTTGCCAGGAAAAGTGTCGGCCCTCCTTTGTCCCGGTCTGTGGCTCAGACGGCAGGTTCTACGAGAACCACTGTGAGGTTTACCGCACCGCCTGCCTGGAGAGGAGACGAATCTATGTGGTGCACAGCAAGGAGTGCTTCTTTAAAGGTATTGCTATTACAGACACTGTAGAGGGCTGCTAAACACTGTAAAAAGATCTAGTTCAACAAGTTATTTGAAGGCACTAGCAACAGCAGGTTTTAAAAGGTTTTATGCTATTGTCTCAAAAATATATATTATTAATATAGGGGGTGATTGATTGAAGTTGAAATGTTGTAGACATGTTGTACCTTTAATGCTGTGTTAGACCAGTTTTAATCCAAGTAGTTGTAAAAATATAATATTAATTCATATTAATTCATTCAGATGTCCATATTTATTTGATTTAACATGAGCTGTTTAATTAAAGAATGCGGCATGTGATTGAAGAAAATTACTGAATTTGAGAACATAAACATCATTTAGCTTGTTAAGATTTGTAGTTTTTTGCAGTGCTGTTGCTATGCCACAACAACAACACAGTGATGCTGCACAGCAGCTTTGTCTTTGATGTCTGACTGCATCACTGAGTCTGGTGCAGGTTAACACTTGCGTGAGTGAAAATTGCCCTCAGATGATTTTTCTGATACCTGTGTGGCATAGTTTTGAGCTATTTCAAGGCAGCAATGGAGATCTGACTTTAGTTTGATGTTGAAACATTTAAACAATAATAGAGTTGTACAGACAAACAAAACAATTGTTTTGTTACACGCTGCAACCTGTCAAGCTCTAGTCACAAGCATCAATCACTGTGGAAATCATGCCGTTTCTGTCAGCCACCTTTTCAGTCAAGATGAAAGAATGAAATCATTTGTAGTTTGGCACTGAAGGCTGTGGCTCAGGGTGGAGTTTGTCTGGGAAACGATAGCTAAGCGCCGACACTGGCACTCTTTTATCAGGAGCTGTTTTCCTCTCCTCTGTGTATTCTACTGCTGTAATCACACTTCTTTCAGTTCAAGTCAGCATACTTACTAGGCAGTTGGCCCTAATCACAAACACGGGCGTCTAAATCATTTATAGCAGAACCCTAAAAGTTCATTTAACGATCAGTGTAATTGTGGAATTTTAATGATGAGTTTTTATTCAGAAGGTTATAAACATCTGTGTCATAAACCCTTATTTTTAAGTCAGTGCTGATGCAAACATTTATAAATTCATTTAGTATGTCTACATACAGTCTAACTACAACCTCTACTACATCAATACCCTGGCACTAACAAATCACCACTAGGTTACTGAGGATCACCAGTCCTTTATGGTAAATCATTATAATGTTCACTCCTTGACTATCACTCATTAGCAGAAGTGCAGTCTCAGCATGAACAGTCAGCATTATTATCCAACAAACAGCCTAGTCGCTTTATCATGACTTTGATTTAAAGGTAACAGAGCTAGGTAGGGCTTCTGCTAATTTAAACTATATGTGTGTGTGTGTGTGTGTGTGTGTGTGTGTGTGTAGTTTTTTTTTTTTTTCAACTGGAAGTTGTTGGCAGTCACCAAAACTGCAAGTATGCATGTGTTTGTACAATGTACCTGCTGGCATCTCCTCCACTTTTTTTTTTTTTTGGGGGGGGGGGGGGGTGTCAGACTAGTATTAAATGCTGTTTACAGTCCCTCAGGGTAAAAATGAAATTAAAGCTATACTTAATTAGAGTGCATGGTTTTGTCAACGCTGAGCAGCAACAGACACATATACTCACACAAACAAACATAGCATATAGCACTTTAAGTCCTATCACATTAGGGAGGGAAGGATTCCTGGCAGACACCCCCATGCATGGCTAATCCACATTAGGGATGTTCAGTCGGCACATTAGGCTTAGACTCGAGATGTCTGAAAGAAAACCAGTAGGAGATGGAAAATGTTGGAAATCAGTTATATGTCATGGGAATCGCATGTGCTTGTGTGTCTCCGTAAATGGGAAGTAATTATTTCACCTGATATACAAAGACATCAATGGGAGTCATGTCCCACAGTGCTGTGCTAAAATCATTATTCACAATTACTGTCTTTAAGTGGTAACAGTGGAAGAGGTGGTGAAGTAGTTGTCTGTGACATGCTGGCCTGTTGGTGACCATTGAGTCCTTCCTGTCTCATTCAAAACTCTCAAAAATAACAAATCCTGCTTTAAGGCCTGTGTAACCAAACACTGGTGTGGCCTGCTGCAGAATGAGTCACTTTGTTGCCTTTCTCCTCATTGCCGAATAATGTCTGTGTCAGGATTTAGCCAGTGCTCCACGTCAACAAAAAAGGACTAGAAAATCTGCTGGGATAAAGCAACAATATTGTATAGACAAACAGGTATTATTTAAGGAGTGGTGCATTGTTCCATTGTTCCCTTGCAGTATTGTGTTTCACTTTGAAACAAATTAAATAAAAAGTCGATGAAACTACATTTTCTTCTTCTTTTTGAAACACATTGATTTTTTTTTTTCTTTCCAGTTTTGCTTTTGATTTTGTTTTTGTTTTTATTATATATTTTGTGGCCCATTTTTAGGGCCAAAAGATAATTAAATGTTAAATGGCAAAAAAAATGTTTAGTCACAGACAAAATAGATGTCTTTGGTCCCTACAGCTATGTATGAAGCCACATGGCAAAAAACTTTTTTTTCATGTTTTTGTTAGTTTTGTTTTTTTTCTCTTTCATTGTAGTTTTGGTTTCAGTTTGATAAACCTAAAAGCTCTTCTGTGAAAGCCAGTCTTCTCAGGGCTATGGCTAAAGTCACAGTCTCAAATTTGGCAAGTACTTATGCAGGATTTCATTTCAGCATATCTGGATCATTGTGATTCTCTGTGCACAGCCAGTTCAAAACTCTCCACTCTGGCGAACGATAAAAGAAAGAGGAACCACATTTCCATTGTGCCGACCTCATTTCAGTAGCTCCCACTTACCGAACTGATTGATGGTTTTGTTTATTCACATGGTTTTGAGTCAGAGCACAGTCATAATCACTGTTCTACCACCAGGTCACATCTCACAAAATATTGTTTTAAGCTAAAAAAAAAACTTAGTCTTCTCTTTTGCTGCCCCAAGGCTGTAGAGGAGCATTCACACTTAGTTCATCTGAAATATTATTTGCATGCTGTGGATGCAGAGCCTTGCAAATATCACGTCTTGATTACTGACACCATGATCTGTCAAGACACTTCTTGGAGACAAGTATGCTTTTAAGTAAAGTGCACAATGGATGGCTGACAATATGAGCACTGTCCATATGCCTGACTGGACAATACCACTGTAGCACTCGCTTGGCTGTCATCGTCTTACCTGTTAAGAACAGGTAACAGTCATGTTTTATTTTGTGGCTATGACACATAAGCAGGCTGTGTTAGGCAACCTCGCTCATGCATTGTGCTTAAATATTTTGTGTTTCTCACTTTGTTATTATTTTGCTTTTCTTGGGCTCAGGCTTTTGTGTGATTGTTTGCGTACACACACATGCACATTTTTATTTTATTTTTTCTTCAGGCTGTGGAGAGAGACAAGGGAGACTGTTTAATGATCCAAACTGCTGTAGACCTGTTATGGCAAACATAGTTGCAGAGGTGAAGGAACCTACCACTCGAATATCTGTGGGAACCCAGATATTCTCTTTGAAGCATCTTGAAGGAGGCTGTCTGACCTGATAGGACTGGCATACTCTCAAGTGTTTGTCAATGGCTTAGTGGTTTGTGACAGACAGGAAAGGGGATTGTATGTTAGTTAAAAAGGATGGCTATAAAGCTCTGGATGGAGCTCTTTGTTCTGCCCTGTCACTGGTTTCTTTGTATTTACACTCAGGCTGTTTAGCTGGTAATCCATATTAACTTAGCAAAAAGTGTACATAGTACAATAACATTAGAATAACAACGGAAGAAGAAGAAACACTTCTAACATTCTATATTCACAAGTAAATAGATAACTATTACACAATGGAACAGAGAGACAGCAGTGTTAGGAAACAGAATAGGATAAAGGGGTTTTCATTACTCCATCTTTTCAATAAGTAGAATTCTGTTTTCTTTGCAGCACTTTGAAGCACTCTGAGCTAGCTTAAGCCATCCACTCCACAAAGACTCTTCTAAAGAATCAACGCAGAACTCTGGATGTCTAACACCAGTTAAAGTCACCGCATAGTCTCAAGAATGGCAAATTGAGAAACAGCTTCAAAGTTAAGTTATCTGACCCCAGATGGCCTCTTAAGGGGCACATTGTCAGTAAAAAAGACTGATAGGCCAGCTGCACTCAATCCTAATAACCCATTTAGATTGTAATTGCCAAAAGTCATAAAACAGGTTTTCCTTGAGGATGTCGCTTGCCATGTGAAAAATGACATCCCCTCTCGCCAAGTAACTGATGCCACAAAAATGATAATACCTTTTAATAGAGAGGCAGTGCCACACATTGACTGACTGTTTTTCAGCCATAACCATCCATGTTGATATGTGTAGAATATTTTTTCCCTAGAAATTACCAGGCAACAGAAACATGTTGAAACCTGGGAAAGTATGAGCTGATTCATTAAATAGTTTTTTGTTTTTTCAACTACACTGAAATTTTGTCAAAACATAATTTCAACAACCTATGATTATGCTCAATGCTAAAGCAGGATGTAGCGTGAAGGTGGGTGCGATGTATGAGCTGCCATAGCCTTAGTTTCTTGACACCTAAGCAGAGGTTTACTTCACATTTTGTCTCAACAGCCATCTTTTCCTGTCCTCAACCAAATTGTTTTGGTTGCCTGAACTTTACCATATCTTCAACACCAAGGTAGCAGATTGGAAACAAGGATGTGCACTTACTGTCCAATTAATGAATTATATCTGTAGATTTCCATTCTCATTATCTGTAGTTTGTTGTGAATGTGTATGTCTGGTCTCTCTAAGAGAAGTTGAGTAGTTTTTACCAGAGTCTAATACACACAGAAACTCAGAAGAGTAAAATGCAAACACACACACACATACATACACACACACACACACACACACACACACACACACACGTGCACACACACGTGGCATTGTGCAAGCACAGCAGTTTATTAACTTGCAATTTGTGAAAGGTCATTAAAGTTCACAACCAATCACTCTGCTAATTTGTGAAATTAGCATTGCATAGATAGATGTTTTCTCTCCCCTTTATATGGTGGGCACTGGGCTGCAAGTCAACCCACTTCTGACCCTGGCTTTGATTGCAATCTCTTCCTTCTAAAACCATTTGAAAAAGAGCTAACACAGTTGGTCAACCACTTTCATCTTCCTGATGAGTAGGAAGAGACATCTGTTTTCATTGGGTCGTGTAAGACGCTCAGCAGGGGGGGTTTTAAATCTTTAATGCATCCTGCTCCGCTATGACCACTTCATTAGTGATGAGTGTTGTACTAATAATACTTGGTTGTGATGCCATTGATCAGACAGTCAATGTGCTGCCATCTGCCAGATGGGAAGTAGAAGAGACTCTCTCCAGGGTCATAGTGAGCTGTTCCTCAGTTAGAACAGAGCACTGATCCATCCATCTATTCATCTGGCCACCCGTCTATTAAGGCCTTGTCACAGGTGGCAAATGTCTGCTGATTGTGACCATTTCAGCCAAGTAGTGATAATTGCTGAAGTACGTTTTTGTATTTCTATGCTGTTAATCATCTCAGATTTATTTTGTGACCCCCCTTGTGGGTATTTTCATGACTTCATGAGTTGGAAATCATTGAATTGAAACGGCCAAGAAATTGTTGATTGCCAACAACCATGGCAGGTACAGTGATCTTGAGATTGTGAATTCCTTTTTATTTTCCTCCCTACACCCCTCCCCTCAAGCCATCCATCATCTATCCGTGTTTGCTATGTGTCCCACTTTGAAAGGCGCCTCAGCCCCTCTGATTTCTCTTTATCATCCCGGCTCGTTCGAGGGCAGCTGCAGTTATTGCATTAGCCATCAAAGCTGCCCCCCTCGTCTTTCTCTCTCCGCCCTCTCCACAGCCCGTAGCAGTGCTCTGCCTCTGCCGTCCATCTTATCGCTCACTAACCCTCTGCCCCCTTCTGTGACTGAGGCCATTAACTCGGTCACACAAACACACAGCTTTCATAAGGAGGATCAACTTTGGCGTGAGCTCCAGACCTATAGCTTTAGTTATGTACACAGAGGTTGGATAGGGTCACACCAAGATGCTTTTGAAGGTGGCAAATATATCAACTTTATTTTTTGTTTTTTTATTTTGCTTGCAGTGTTGCAGTGGCTGGCATGATGTTGATGCAGTTGTTAGCACTGTTGCCTTACTTCGAACTTGCTAACCGGGGTCTTCCTCCCACAGTCCAAAGACATGTATGTTAGGTTAATTGGAGACTCTGAATTGTGCATAGATGTGACTGACTGTGACAGTGAATAGTTGTCTGTCTCTATATGTGATAGACTCTTGACCTGTCCAGGGTGTACTCCAGCCTCGCCCAATATCAGCTGGGTTTGGCTCCAGCACCCCTGCAACCCTAAAGGGATAAGCAGTATGTATAACGAATGAATGTTGTAGTGTCTTTTTTTTGTTTCACACTCTGCTCTTTGCCAAAACTTTGCAGGATTTAAATGACTAAAATGTTTTGCTCACTTTCAAAGACATGCCAGACTTTTGCTGTGTGGTCTTATTCTGTCAAAACTGAAGATAGTGTGATGTGAGAGCTGCTATAAAATACACTTTTTTTCACACAGTGTCATAGCAGTGGGTTGCAATTCCACTGTATTTCTGTTTGGTGGAATCGAATGGGTGGTGTTTGGTTACTGTTAACTTAAACCTTGAAACCAATACTTTTTTAGAAATAAGTATTTTTTTCTTGATTCTGGTGCAGAGTCCTGCCTTGTTCTGTCTTGTTTGGGGACTCTCGTTTCTGGAAAATACTTGAAACCAGTTGATTTATAGTTTATACACAAGATGTTAGAAACATGCTTTGAGATAAGATATAACCTGTCAGATCAACAGCAGTGAGTCAGTGGTCCATTCACAGAAATTTTACCTCCTCAGTGCAACTCGTGTTCGCCTTTTACATCTTTGGTGTAAAATGACCAATCATATTGGTCCATGTGTACTTGCTGTGTGATAAGAGCATGACCAGCATGAGGTCAGTGAACTCCTCAATTAATGTAAAATTAACCGAATTAGTTCTGCTACACCCTATTAAACAACACCAGTCAGCTCTACATCACAATGACATGTTTTATAAATGCTCATAATTTAACTCAACTGTTTCAGCAGGCTGTAAAGTTGTCTGGGTCACATAATGCACCACTGGACCAGAGTTTGTTGTCCAACTCTCTGTTAGGTTAATAAGAACTAAGCCCTGCTTGGACTACCAGGTGTGACCTGTCTGCACACACACAAACACTCACCTAACGCCCTCCAGGCCTCCCCTGACAGCCCTTTATTTGTCACGGTGGGCTTATTAACGAACAGTCCAACTATTCCCATCTTTCTTTTCGTGTTTTTTTTTTTTCCTCCAACACCTTTCTCCTCATTTTCTCTCCTCAATGATCACATGGGTTTTACCTCATTAAGTTGATTTCCTCCCCACAGATTCATTATGGTGGAAGTATTTGCTGTATGAAATGGATGCCCTGTCCCAGATAGAGATGTCCCCTGGTCCGGCTCTGGTCCCCTGCCTCATAAACATCAGTCTCCCCTATGAAAACTGAAAGCTCTCTTTGGCCACTGGCGTCCCCCGCTGCTGTGGTAGTGGGACACTGTCAAGGATATTGCACCAAAAGTACGGTGCTTTCCTGTCAGCCATGGATAAGGCAACAGCTGGCATGTTGAATCAGGTTACACCTGCTGTGATATTTAGGCATAATGAAGAGTAGATTTATGATTTTCTGAAGCCTGTCCTAGTGTTAGTAGAAGACACTCGTAATTAATGGTGTGTGGTACTGTTTTGGTTTTAGGGGAAAAAAACAAAATAAAAGACATTGCACAAATGTTGTTTGGGTTTGATGGAAGACAAAAAACAGACACACTACAGACATACAAGCAAAGAAAATAGTTCCTGTTTCATGAGCTGTATTTATCACATGAAGGTGCTGTAGAGAAATATTTCTAACATTACTTGGTGAAAATAGATTATTTTTTGTTATTAAATGTTTTTAATTTCCACTTTAGTGAAAATAACGCAGACACAATGATGTACAGCCAGTAAACATACTGTAACATCATAAGTACCTCACCCACAACACTAAACCAAACAAAGTAATATTAAAATTACACAAAAATGACATAAAAGATTCTCCCCAGGAACTGTGGGGCAGTTAATGTAGACCTGTTAGATGGTCAAGGATAATAGATTTGATGTGGGTTGAATAAGCAGCAGACAACAAGAGATGGTGAAAAATACAGAAATCACAATAGACCTGACATGAATCTAGTGATGGTGGGGATTCCTTGAGGCCAGCTAAACGTGAAAATAAATTAGTAAAGCTGCTTCACTTGTTGGCCGCAGCAAATGGCAGCATGGTGTGGATCTGGGCGCACTTCTTTACTGGAGCCCTAAAGGTAATAAGATTTTATGTCGTAGTGCAGCTATAAAGGCCCTGACCCTGAGCTGACAGCTGGCTGTCATTGAGCGCCTGTAGCTGACCATCGCCTGTGGCTTTTGTGGTACATCCAGCACCACAGGCTCTCGTCAGACCTGGGTTTGAGACTGTTTGTGAGAGAGTTTACCTATTTATATCTCCTTATAGCTGAGTATCTGTATTTAGGTTCCACCTTTTCTTGTCCTGCTTCACAAGCAGATGACCACAGCCACAGCACAATGAAGGGGTGTCAGTTGCAACTTTTAACCAGACAGTAAACGAGTAGCTAGTTTATTTAGGGGAGGATTACAAATACAGACCACAGTTATTTTCTTTTGTCTCATGTTAAAACTGAATTTAGGACCTTTAACCTATTTAAATGTCCACATGCAGATCAGGCAGCAAAATATATTTTTTTAGCTTCTAGGTGTGTTTGGCAGATAAGTTTTTTCCAGAGTTGTGGTATCTTATTCACCAAAACCTTTTAGAAATTCTGAAAAAAAACTTTAGGAATCACGTTTCCTCTTCTTTATTAATCCTCACATAAAGAGTAGTTGGTTGGCGTCACAGATAAGTGACATCACTTGGTTGGTTTGCTCTTCACAAAATGATAAGAATTAACCCAAATTACAACAGGTGAAAAAAACGAATCAAATCTTATTTTGCATCTCTATCTGACTGGTACAGCAGATTTTGAAAGTTCTTTTGCCTGAACACGTTTCAAAGACATTTAAATTTTTTAGGGTTTTATATAATTAAAATTGCAGAAGCTTTTATTTTATCTTGTCCTGATCCACATACTTAATCCAGTCACTTTCTTCTTTACTCTTCCTGCACACTGCTTTCTGTTCTTTTATTCTTCTCCTCACTAACATAGACTGCCTACTCATCCTTACTCATCCTTTTCTTGGTCTATGCACAGATTCAAAGACACACAGGCAGAACAAATTACACACACAGATGTACACTCACTCACACAAATGAAGACACACCACTTCTGTCTTGACAAAAACAAAATAATCTCTTCTGAAATAGAATGTTTACTCATGCCTAAGAGATTTTGACATGCTTGTCACAACATTGGCATTGGCTATCACTTTGCCTTTTCAGTGATGAGCTGTACTCCGCTGCACCACAATGGGCCTCGTGGATTAGCTTTTGACACATGTTGCCCAGCCTCGCGCACACAGCTTAATTGATAATTGAAATGTGAAATATTAGTGAATAAATTGAAATTGCATTGCCATTTGTAATTCAATTTCTGTATTTCTCTTTCTGTGTCTCTAACATGTGCACACACGTGCTCCCTGTTTCTCTCTGTTATTGAAGTAATTAACAGA
Organism: Trachinotus anak; assembly: GCF_046630095.1. Taxonomy (NCBI): domain Eukaryota; kingdom Metazoa; phylum Chordata; class Actinopteri; order Carangiformes; family Carangidae; genus Trachinotus; species Trachinotus anak. The sequence goes on along the minus strand of NW_027273875.1, from coordinate 3,216,292 downwards.
TCCCTAATGTTGACTGTGTTTGGGGGAAGCCATTTTGGCATTCAGTCTTGTCTCTCGTTGAGTTAACAGGTGGTACTGCATAATTTTTGGAGCTGTTCATGTACACGCTCTGCTTTTATTACTGTTCATAACACAGTTTTTAAAAGCTGCTGGCAAATGCCTCTGAAACACTGAGAAATTAGAGAGTGACAAATGAATTCATTTGGCCCATCCCCTTCATTTCACGATTCTTTCATCAGTTTAATGGCTGCATAAAACGAAAATACATATGGCTGCCAGTACTTCTGGACCCGACTTTGAAAACTTTGCTTATCAGATGTGTTTTTGTCAAAGCTGGGATCCAATTACTACCAAGTGAGATTATTAACGTCTGTGAATGCATTAGCATTTTAGACAGCAATCAAGAAATGCATTTATTGTTTGCCAGTAGTAAACTGCCTCTTATACAAGATAGAAACACGTTGCTCTCCCATGTAAATATGTTTCTTCCCCCTGCACCCCCCACCCCCACCCAAAACCACTTTTCTTTCCTCTGTATTTCACCCTCATTTCTCTCACTATGCCCCCAATATAGTGCAGATGGGGATTTGAGTGACTCTGTCAAGCTTCCCTCTGCATTCCCCAGTCTGTGTTAAATTGGTTCAGAGCTTAAGTAGAGTGTGAGCCTGGAAAAATAAAAAAATAAAAATACAAGCATCACCTCAAGGCAAAGTGACCCTGGGTAGAAAAAGATATTATACACACTATATGTCCCTGACAAGCACAAACACCAACACACACGTACACAGGCTTAGAGTACACGATGGCTGTGTTAACTCCTAATCCATCACAGCGTCTTCTTTGATCTTTGCTGTCACAATTTTTCATTTCAGCAATTGTTAAATTTGTATTTCCAATACGTTGCTTTGTGTACAGTGTATTCTTTCAGGTTCTGCAAAGTGAATGTATTTTTCCACCGACTCTGATCTTGACATTGGTATCCTGCATTGTAAATATAACTGCTTGGAGCCCTAACTAAGATATACAATACAATACAGTTATGGTAAATTATGTTACTGTCCTAACTTATATATACTCTTCAGTTCAAAGTGCTTTTTGGAAGTATGCTTGTAATGCAAACACTCAGAAGATCAGACACAGCCTAATCTAATGTAGTTAATGTGATTATGCCAATGCAGAAGAAACAATACTGATAGATTTGGTCTGACTGTGGCCTGACTCACCAATTGTCAGCAGATGAACTCCACTCACTGAAGCAGAAATGAGAGCTTGGTATGCAGCACCACGTCTTACATTACAGTAGTTTTTGTCTAACCATTGAAAACTTTTAAATAATATGCTATATACATAATCAATCCAAAGCGTTATCCACAAAATTATAATTTGGGAAGATTGCCAGAAATACTTCAATTCTTCTCTGAATTGGACTTTTTACTGCTTTTAACGAAGGGAGCCCAGGAGAAATCCTAATAATACTAAGAGTACTGTATAATCAGCACATCAATCCCATAATCACAGCTGTCCCTAAGATAAAACTTCAGCCAGCCTTACTGCTACTTTTGCACTTAGTAATCATTATCTGAAAATCTTTTGGAACTTTAAATGCTCACTGTCAGTCGTTTGCTGTCCTGCCTTTGTGTTCAGGCATCACACAGGGAGTGAAGTTGATACTCAATCACTCTCATAAAGTTTTGCTAAACATGTGACATTCTTCATGTTTCCTAGCTCAGCTCACACACTCACTTCTCTCTGCCTTTTCTCTACCTCTCAGTTTCATCCTGATCTTGCTGGGAAAAGATAACTGAACAGTGCCTCCACTGTCCTGTGTAATGCGAGCTGTCAGATTATATATTTCCACTCTGCCAGCTCAACAGTTTGACCAGAGGGCAAAGAACAAGCCCAGATTGACAACTACTGCAGCTCAATGTGCTGTAGCAACTGATTTGCCAACTTTCTAGCTGACTGAATGATCAACGGAATGAATGCCCAGCTTCTCACGTAGCCCACTATTTGACCAAGGCACTTGAGCTACTTACACTCTCTGAACACCACTCAACAGAAATTGTGAAGTTCCAAAATGTGGTGATAAGAAACCCTTAAAATAAAATCAGCACATATTGAGTGTTGATTTCAAAGCTCTCCTGGAAACTTCACCCAAGTTTACATCTCTAGCCATGTTAGGTAAATCTAAAAATCACTTTGTGACATGATATATTTGGCAATTATTTGTTTGAGGGCTTTTTAAATAGTCTCTGTCTAAAAGAAACCAATGTCACCATGTTTCCATACTGCTGGTTCATTCAGATTTATTTACTGGTTGTTCATAAATAGTCTAAATAGTCTCTGTTTCCATTTGACAAAGGTCACTCAAAAGACCATTTATAATTGGTCTTTATTTGGCTTTTGCTGTGCCTAATAAACAGTGGTCCTGAATTGCTGACATGTTGTTTCTGTATATGAACTGTTTAGCTTGGTTTTACCGAAGCTGTGAAAAAATGTACACACTGAATAGAACAGCAGGGTTGCAAACACATTATCACATTAAGTTCTCTTTTTCAAGGAGCAAGCATTTTTTTTTTTTTTTCACATGTTTCATGGTCACTTCCTACCATCACACCAATGCAAGAACCTACTGTAGCTCCAATATATTGAGTGACACTGTGCCCTTGGTGCTTATTATTAGCAAGTACAGCATCTCAGTACCACAGGGCTTATTTGCATCATCGAGCCACTATTCAACCATAGGTCGCTGACTATGGAGAGTGCTATAATTCTAAGACCCAAAGGGAGTAATGACCCCAACAGCTGCCTCAGGGAAGTTATCAGTCCATGTTATTGTTTTCAAGCTCATCCCACATGATTTCCTCAGAGAGTAGGAGCAGTATGGATAGATGCTGCTGACCTTTTTGTTTTAGTGCCTATGTTACAGGTGTCACTGATGCTAACAGGGACCAGTAGCTTTCTCTTGAGGTTAGGTACCATCTGGTCACTGTCCCACTGCTCCTATGCCCGCTGGCATGATTCACAACGATGATGCCAATTCAGCTACTGTTATTTACAATTTACTCTTAAATTAGATTGTTTCTACCTGAGGGCTTAGTTTTATTGTCTTAGATTGTTACATACAGTATTTCATTGCATGTACTAACGTAGGTTGAAGTCTTTGTAAGTTTAATGTTCTTAATTTCCTTCCCTGGGAAACTTAGGAATTTTCTTTTTAATGAAAACTGGAAGTGATAAATTGTAAATTCTTGACCATACACAATAATATTTGGAGCACCAGTGATTTCACTGACCTTCATTACTCATGTAATATTGTGGAAGCATATTTTACTTAACGCAAAAACTTGTTAATAGCCTCAATATGGTTTCTAGTTGTTTGGCGCCGCTAAATTTGCAGTGTAATTACTTTTGGCAGCTACAGTCGGTCATGATATAAAAATATTGTCCCATTTGAGAAAAAGAATTTGCTGGAACCTGACACTATATAAAGGGAAGTGTTTTTCTTTGAGTTTGGTCATGTTGTAGAACTTGTCTCCTTGTCAGAGTTTATTATTGTTATAGCTTTTAGGAGATAGTTTGGGTTGCCATCGCATCAGTGTCTCCTCTCAGACATTTTGTTGTCTTTGTAAAAGCTGATGTTGACACACATGACACTAAACCTTTCGAACACTGATAGTCAAAACAGCCTCTTTAGTAGGGTTAGCTTCTTCTACATGATGTGGACTGTAACATTTATAATATTGTGTACTCTCCATATACAGCAGCCAAATTACTACTTAAAGCAGTTATTGGTGGGTGAATTGTGTATTAAATACAAATATATTATTACCACTTTACTTTGACACCTCAGAGCTATGGCATGCCACACGCAGGAAACACTCCACTTAAATAAAAATAAAACATAAATAAAAGACACAGTCATTGAATTTCTAATAGCACTTCCCAATCCCCACAACTCCTCCTAGCTCTTTGTTAATGTTTTGAAACTCAACACACTTCACGGTTGAGTATGTTTTTTGCATCAACAATAGCAGCACTTCAGTCACAGTGTAAGAGACCGAGACAATTTATCAGCCAGTTCGAATCAATTATGGAAACTAAAAGAAGCATTCTTGAATAAAATACTGTTTGGACTATATAAAGTCAGAGTGGATTAAAATCATGCTTGAGACTTGACTCTGCTGCTGTAATTACATTCACCCTGTATAGTCAAAGGTTTGTGCATTCTTCATGTAACATTAGACTTTTAGTTTGTGAGGAACTCAGGTGTGTTCCCTGGCCTCACTTATTATCATGCAACACAGTTGCATTATGCACTGCATGTCGATGTGTGATCTTTTCGGTGATGGATGCTATTTCATATGAATTAGTCACTGCACTTCAAATGAATTACTTACAGCTGGGTAGAAGGCGAGGGTTGCTTATTACTCATGATACTAATGCTGCAATTTGTTTGCTTCTCTCCTTTTGCTGCTCACTCATCTGCATTCATTCTCTACTTTTGAAGCATTTGTTTGAGCAAATGATTAGAGGCTGTGTGTCTTACTAAAGGCCATTTTATAGAACATTTGTCTGCTCAAGTGGTCAAACCTGTGACCTTACTGTGACAAATGAGTCTGTAATCACTAAATGACTACACTGCAAAGCAATTTGTTTGCAGCAGACCCTTAGTTTAGACTTAACACATATCCACATGCTTATCCGTGTGTGTGTGTGAGTGTAATTAATAGCTAAACTGCTAATTGGCATCATTACCATTTCTTGAAAATGTGGCCTACTTCTAATGCAAGAAGGCAGCCAGTTGTAATCCTCAGTTTTAATGAGGAATGCTTGTAATGTCCACACACCATGTCAAAGAAACCTCTGTTGCCCTTGACTCAGGAATATCTGGAAAGCAGTAAAATCCTTAAAATTGCATTACATGTTTGCACAGGTGCTGCTTCACTTATTTAATTCAAGTGAAATTCTTAAAACAATTTAAAGCACGGTTGTTTATGGCAGTAGATGACAGTTGTAAGATGACAATTGTCTCACCCACTCATTTCTTCCACAATTATATGTGTGTGTAGGGGTTCTCCCCTCCAGGATAAACAGACAGATGTAGATACGGAGAAACAGTATGATATTAATAAAGTTCATGATGCATGAGTTAATATTACGTGTAATACGTTTCATTGTGTCTGGGATGTGTGGAGCACAGTGCACTGGTTTTCTGTGATGACAAAAATTTATAAAGTAAATTTTATTGCTTTCTGTAAAATTGTCATTTTACTGAATATTTTCAGTTGGCAGCTTTGCAAAAAATATCTCCAAATCAGAAAATATCATTATCAGCTGTACACTGAAAGTTTAGGTCACTCTTTCAACTGATTTAGAAAACTACAGCACATCCTGAACTCCAGAATACTGGAACAATACTGTCTGATACTTTTTCCTCATCCAATTTATTGCTTGTTTTTGGCTCAAAAATTAAAAGCAACTCCCCTGGCAGATGATAACAGCAACACTTGTGAGACTCTGAACTGAACTGAACTGAACTGAACTGAACTGAACTGAACTCTACAGGAACACTTCAAATATTTTAATGGTCTTGTTATCTGCTTAGATGTAGTCATATCCATCCTGGCTGGGGCTGGTGTCTGCTACCTTATCTGTGTGAGACACATGATGTTGTGCGTCTCGGTGTCTCTCTTGCACTTAGTGTATAAGCAGGGTTCACAGGCAGAGAGGTTGATAATTGAAATCCTGAGTGGCAGGTCACTTTCATAATAAACAAACACTGCATACTTTAGCCTCAGTAATTGCTTTTGAGGAGCAGTTACAGTGCTAGTCTGGGAAAAATGCAGCAAACACACTTGCAAGAGCACATATACACACATGGAAAAAAACCCACAAACACAGCTCTCTCCTGCAGGGTCATTTGCCATGGAACACTGCACCAGTGGTTGGTCTGGGAGCTTCAATGACAGGGCAAATACACTTTTCCTCCCGTGACTGACACGTACATACAGAACATAGCTAGAACCTAGCCTTTCAAGCCCCTCACTCACACACATATACACACATGGTGGAGTCTAGGCCCCAGAACTCACTGAGTAACTTCCATCACTGCCTTCTTTTCTAGTGCAAATGGTGCAATGGAGCAACCATCCCTGCAGCTACACCCGTGTCTCTCTCAGCCTCTTCACTGTGTCCCTGGAGCCTCAACCTAGCTCGTTCCTCTCCTTTCCCCCTGCTCCTCTCCTTTATCCTCCTCTCTTCCCCTCTTCTCCCTCCCTCTGTCCTCACTAGTTATTCACTCATCCACTTCACTCTCCATCCCTGAGGCCCCATCCTGCTTGTCCATGTTCTCTTTTCTCTTCTTCGCTCCTCTCTACCCAACCATCCTGTCTCAGCTGTCTGTCAGTGCTCTTTGTTTTATTAGACAGAGGTTAACCTTGCTGGGCAGTGTCTAGTTTGCTTCTTAGGTAAAAACTCTGATCATATGGTAACAACTTGTTTCTACATTTATTTGTTCTTGGCCTGTCTTCCTGTGCCTTTTTGATCAGGCTTCAGTCTAACATCACTTATTCAGAAAAACTGAATTTCTTCTTACATCCATTGAGATTGTTTCTGCCTTCAGAGCAGCTCTGCCTCCAAGAAATGTTTGTTTTACTAAAACTGAATCTGCCTTAAGGAATATCTCTTCCTTTGATTCTCCATCTCCTCCTCTGCAGTCACTCTCTCCTGTAGGTCTCTACCTCTGCCATCCCTTTTCTCACTCTCTACTCTTATCCTACAGTATTTCAAGCTCTACACTTTCATGCTTACAGTGCTTTTCTCTTCCTTTTTCCTCCTCTTTCCTGACTTGATTGTTCTTTTCCCCTCACCTCACTTTTCTTTACCTGGCACCCTGAAGGTGAGCTCTCTGTAGCCAGTGCATTGAGTGCTCCCTCTTCCCCCTGTGCTCCAACCCAGCTTAATATGACTTTCCCTCTGTTACATCCTGGTCCGTCATCCAACGAGCCTGCAATAATCTGTCTAACACAAAGAGACATGTTCTGTCTCCTGAGCTTTGTGACAGTGATTCAGGCCACTGTGCTGCTCCCCCAAATGGTTCACAGTTGCAGAGAAGAGTACTGACATTAACCTCAAATATCTCTTTCACTCATGTATTAAGTTACTATTCTGAATGGAAATATGCCTGTCAACCTGCAGCACAGCCATTGTAGAACTCAAAGGCAATAGAAACTTTTTTCTCTTTTTCTTGAGAGATTTCCAACCTGTGGGCTGCTGACTGGACCTGGGCCTCAAAAGCATTTGCTACTGGGCTGTGAGGAAACTACACAATACATATAAATTTGTACTGATACAATATTCTGTAGTTCAAAGCAGTTTGGATATTTTTCAGTGGAACTATTGTTCATGAGTGTGCACTAACTCTGAAAAAATGCGTATCTGCTGCCACACCAGGCTGTGATATACTGGGTAACCCTTTAGCTAGTCCTCAAGGAGGATTTCTTCACTAATATGTTGCCAGGTAGTCGGTAGGGAATTGTTTACTCTGGTTTCTGTCCTTCAATTCTTCTGAGCTGAACAGCTAATGGCTTCAGTAATTGCCTTTGCCCTGGAGTAATTAGGGGCCAGTTTGCTATAGTGTTAGCTTCTAACGTTAGTTTTATTCTCCTTGGGTTGATTGTTCCTGTCAGTGACTTTACTCCGAGCACACCAGTGCCTTGTTAAATCAGTAGTGACATTTTTGGTGTCACTGTCGTGTTTTATGATACCACTGCATGTTTTGCAAACTGCTAATGCAATATCAAGCAGCGTCAGCAACAATATCGGCTCACAGATGGTTTCTTTCATTGTTTTCATGATCATTGGTTTCAATTCTTTCAGGAAGAGGATTACTCATAGTTGGTATGTGAATGGAGAATGTAGCTAACAAAAGAAGTCACTTGCACAAAGCTTTACCAAAAATTGCACAAATGTGTGGTTGTGTGTTAATGTAGCTGTATCACTGATAACGTGTTAACTAGAACATTTACTCTTTACACTCTATCATTTAGATTAAAGCTGCATTGTGCATTTTTTTCAGTTGCATAGAGTATGTTGGGGCTGCATTTCTGACTGTAATCTGACCTGCACTCCACACAGTGTTTACTTCTTATCTTGGATGCAATCAGTAGGGGAGCTGTGCCTCCGACAGCACAAGATACTTAATTACTCAAACAGGTGCTTGCCACTGAGGCGGGATTGATGCTTCAAGAGCACTCAATTAATTGAAGCCCATTATTAATAACAGGGTGTGAATTATCCCTTAGATCTTTTCTGATTTAATTTAACAACACATAAGGATCAACCATGTTAATTAAAGATTTGCAAGAAGGTAGGGGCATCATAAATAAATCTGAGCATCTGGTATGATTAATTTATCACATATTCTTTGAACGATGATTCTGTATGCATTTACTCAATTCCTGGTCAGTGGCTGAGGCTGAAATGAACAATTCATATCACATTATCAAGTAATATATTTCATTGCTCTCATGAGAGAGCACACACACAATAGACATGACTAGACATTAGCAGGTATGAAGAAAGATTAGGTGATGATGTCCCCTGTCCTGAAGTTAATTACATGTTAGCGCTGACCTTGTGTGGAATGGGTTAATTCAAACGGATATGCACACATGGGAACCTGCAGCCAGCAGCAAGACACTTGCATACACATCTACATATCAATGCTTGCATACGCTTGCACAAATACACATTTTTCTTATGCGATTACCTCAGCAGACATTTATAGACCCAGTTAATCTACAGCAAGAGCGGTGCACCATTCCATATATTTGTGTTTAATTCCAATTAAAACCTGGGCTGTGGACAAACCAATTTTCTAAACTAATTACTCTGGACGGAGATAAAATAAAGAAGGAAACTTTGAACAACACTTCTTCTCCCTGAAATCTGAAACCAAAATTAAACCCAGATATACAAATCTCCTGTTAAGCTTAACCACATGGCAGCATGGTTGCAACAAACTGCTGTTCACACTTGTCAGATTTCTATATGTGGGAAGTGCAGCTTTGCCTGACAGCCTGCAGTCAGTCTGTCTTAAGTTAAACAGCTAATAGAGGTAGAGCTAAGTGCTCTCCAAGCTTCATGTCAGTAACTATTCAATATGATACACTTTGGGTCGACGCAGCGGATACAGCTGATCCTGGATAACTCGAACAGGAGAATATTCAGACCTCTTCAGTTTTTGCCCACTTTATTGTGTTGTAGATTTATTTTTAAATAGGTAAAATGGTCATCAATCTACACTCAATAAAAATAATATTTATTTATTTTGATTTTTAATAAATTTGGTAAATGTTTTCACCTTGTCATTATGAGATATTGAGTATAGATATATCTCCAAGAATGGAAATTTTATCCATTTGAAATTAAACTACAACATAATAAAGTGTACAAAAAGTGAAGGGAACTGATTATTGAGCAGTAGAGCTCTGTGTTGAAGTCTTGAAATCAGCTTCTTCTTGTGGTCTTTTGGGATTTGTCATGATTCCTCACACACTCCAAAACACATTCATTTTATCAATAATATTGTAATTTTGTAATAATTGTTTAATTTACAATGAGCTGGCATGACATACCATTTTGACAATATTCAGTATTTTAAAGATACATTTAGATATGCCAATATACATTCTTTGGAACTGGGAGGAACTATAACACTAATTCTTCACTGATTAAGACCTTGAAACCTTCCCAAAATTTCAGTCTCCTATAACCCATCACTTCCCCCGCAGTGGGCCTGCAGAGCCCCTTTAGCCTCATGTCTTTGATGAGCCAAGCCAAGAACATCCCAAAGCCCTGCCTTTGACTGCTGTTGGAGAAGCCTGGCCTCATAGTGCAGCTCCCCCGCTGGTGTGAAACATAGCTCTGCTGACTAGCAGATCCAGAGTTCTCAGCTCTTAGAAAAAAAGTGGACATTAATATAGATATGCAGTCTTGACTTGATACATTTAGAAGTACCTTGTTTCCTAATTTTGTTTCAGTATTGCCATTAAGTCATCTTGATGACAGTTTGGTGTTTGTGTTTGTGCTTGTTTGTTTGTGTGTGTGTGTATTTGCACACTGTCCATATGCTGATGCAGATTGTGGACTACATAGGCTGCAATTGGACACATTGTGTGTGTGTGTGTGTGTGTGTGTGTGTGTGTGTGTGTGTGTGTGTGTGTGTGTGTGTGTGTGTGTGTGTATACTGTATATGTATATATGTGTATATACACACACACATACTGTATATGTATATGTGTATATACACACACACACACACACACACAAACAAACACACACTTTTACATTTTCCATAGCTATGACAAGTCTAAATGCTGTTACTGAATGTCTATGGGGACATTTTCTTACTCAGCCTTACCCTCCCTGAAGCCTCAATTACTGCAAAAGGCTAAGCTTGTCATTATGTAAGGAATGTTAATTTCCCCTCTGAAATGGCAAATTATTGTATGAAACATTTCATTTAAAATGCCGATTTATCAAAGCCACAAGAGAAAGATAGAAGGAAAAGAAAAAAGAGCAAGAGAATAAGTGTGTAGACCATTTAAGACATGCCATGACCCGTTTTTCCAGTGTAGATCAAATAGATTCCATTTAAGCTCTGCAACATAAGGACCTTCTAAAGGCACTCAAAATTAAAGATGGAAAAGGAAAAAAATTATGGTGGGTGTAAGATAATTTAAGAATTGATCACATTAACTTTACTTCTATGCACTTTGCAGTGCTTAGTTTTCCACTTTGTGGTCTCAAATTAGGCCAACATTTCTAGCATCAGCCTAATCTTGTTCAGTCTATCTCTGCAGGAGTCCGGAGATATGGGGTTTATCTGAACTTCAGACTCTATGCAGCCTGTCATTCAGAACCCCTGTGGAGGGTTTACCATGAGTACCAAATACAGAAAAAAAATCTTTCTGGTAACCATTGTCTACTCTTAATAATCTTTTTTATAGCACTGTCTCTGTGAAAACTCTTTGAAAATGGAATCTACACACAGCACACAGAAACCTCCTCCCAACATTTAAAGTACTATTGATATACTATTTTCTCTTGGAAAATGTTAGGGCCCTGGAGGCCCAGTTACCGCTCCAAACAGAGAATAACCTCTCACCATCAGCCATGCTGTGCTACTGTATCTCTCTGTTTTCTTGCTGGGAAGGGGATTGAGGGAGTCCAATAGCAAAGTGGGATGTGACCTACTCCTCAGAAGCCCTCACCATCACATGTGGA